>NC_056748.1:724971870-725144370 GCF_019279795.1 Protopterus annectens
AGATTGTAAGAGGAACACACCAATAATATGAATCAAACTCTGGACAGGCCACAGATTCCGTATAGTCAAATGGCATGCTGTCGCCTAATGGACAGCCATTCCTGATACTGTAGGCATGTAATCCAATGTAATAGGCATCACAAGGTAATATTGTAGTCCTCACTCCCACACAGGGGCGTGAGTGTCAGATGCAAACACCAAATGCAGTGCATTTGCAAGTGTGAGAGCAAGCGGGTGTAAGCCTGTTTGGCCACCAGTATGCAAGTATTACACTGGTAAAGCAATGTAGAGGCTAACTGAGTGTAAGAAACTGTAACCAAAGGTTAGCATTGCTTAGCACTGTGCAAATCCATGCACACCAGCTCACAACTGCTTTAATGTGCCTTAATCACACCGTATCCAATGGCCTTGTTCTGCCCAGCAACAAAATAAACGGCCTCTGCAAGGCTCGAAACCAGGACCCTGAACACACATCTATTGTGATTTACCACTAAACCATGGTAGATATACAGACATCGGACCTTATCACAAACATATCATCCGCCGCAGTCATTCAATCGTATAGGAAATGTATTCCATCATGTAGATGTATGTGTGAGTGTTTATGTCCAGCATATAGATACATACATACATATGGATATATAAGGAACATCCCATGTGACAACAAAGCATTACAAAGGAATGAAAAGGGAAACACCAGCAATGCATGTATTATGTAGTGGTGTTGTCCTATGTAATATCACGACTCCCTTAGACAGACATGTGTCAGTCATACATGCAAACATTTGTACATTGGCCATATATATTACTCTGTGCATGTTATTTACTTTAACACAACAGTTCCTGTCCAATCAATATGTGAGAACAGTACTCTTGCAAGGTGTTGTGTGCAACATCATCATCATGATAAAGGTAAATGGGATAAACATAGAGGGACTGGTAGTGGTGTGTGTACAATGGGGCTGTCCGCATCACGTGTACCTGGAATATTTAGGAGTCATGTGCATACTAGGATCGTTTGCCTGAGAGACAGGGGTGAGGACAACTGGAGTATGTTGTGATGCATATTAAAAGGGTTACATGTGTCCAGTGGGCACGTGTGTGAAATGAGCAGCTATGTATGGGGCAAATGTTGTTCTAGGAATCGATTGGCCTTTTGTTTCCATAGGGTGAGAGTGGGATGTGGCGGAGGGAGGGTAGGTATGCTTGTGGTGAATAGGTAGGGTAGGATGACAGATAAGACAGCATACAGGGTTGGTATATGACACATGTGGGGGGTACATCTCGGATGGGGAGGGGTGTTCGGCATTCACAAGCCCATGAGCCCCCAGATGGAAACAGTGGGACTGAGGTCCCCAGCCATGGGCAGCTACCACTGCATCAAAACAGCTGCAAAGGTGGCAGTGCTGGGGTCTGTCTAGGAGGGACAGCCTCACCCTGTAAATGTGACACTCTGCCCTTGAGCTGGCATATCTGGCCTCAAAACCCCTTAATGAGCCCCCTACGTGCCATGTCTGGGACTGTACAACAGCGGATATGTCCCTGTCTGGACCTACTCTCAGTGGGGACAATCCCCATCATCAGTAGCGGTACCACCAAAAGGCGGTGCACAGCCAACAGAGGTGGAGGTCCAAGGCTGGGCCCCAGATGTGCTGGTGCCTGGTGCCATGGCCAGCTGAAGTGGGACAGGAGATTCTGCCTGGACATTCAAACCCATACAGCCTATGGTGTTGCAGTTTAAACACAGATATGGCTTAGTAATAGTCAAGAGCATTCAGGATTACTTACAACAGCATGCAGAGATATGACCATCAACCCAACACAACAGATGGTATACATTTGCAGAGAAAGCACAACACATGCATATATACTGCATAACATCTGTACAACGTGTAGAAGACTTGTGACTGCAGCTATGAACAGTGAACCATTATTGGCATGTCACTGAGAACCCCAGACAGTGTCTGTCATGCCACTGTTTCATGTGACATATGTCCAGTCAGGGATGCGATGGCAGTAACACATCATTATCACCATGTACTGGCTGCAATCCTCACACTATGCTCCTGCTGTTCACAGATGTGTGTTCATTGAGTAACACAGGAAACAAATGGTTCCACACACTGACCAGTCCACAGATGGCCATACAGATGGGGTTCCCTCACAAACAGAGCACTGTCTTGTCAGTTTTAAAACATGCAGAATAGCCATTACCACACACCTTGTTAAACAGGCAGTTGTCTCAATGAAGCATAGCTACACTTACATGCTGTAGTTATGTTTGACACATCACCCTCCTGTCTTTAGGCTTTTTCCCACTGTGTATGTTGTTTGAGGAACATCCAGATATCATCTGTGATGCCGTTTACCAAACACCAAATCCAGGTACCACTCACAGTGACTGTCATGGGCAAACACCAACATAATGTTCCTAGATATTGTACTGTGTTTTTCATGCGAATGGCTATGGGAACATCATCAAAGCTGTTCCACATGCAATCAGCTAGAGGAGGACTGCAATAGATGCAGAGGCCATCACCCGAACATGACCATCACTTACAATACACAAGCTGCTGAGCAGGTGTACACCTCCACATTCACCAGTGAGTGTGTGGGAGGGACAGACAAAGGCAAAGTACATCAGAGAAGGGCTTGGAGACTAAACCCTAAGCACCGTCTGTCACACACCTACCAGTACAGGTGTTCAAACCCTTGACTGACTAGTCATTGCTATTACAAGTACATGTAAATATATATATATATATATATATATATATATATATATATATATATATATAACTGTAAATATACACATTTATATAGCTAGGATATGATACAGCAGTTACGAGTAACATATGTTCACAGGCCATGCATATGGGGTGAGGGTCCAATAAACAAGCGTGTAACATGTAGCATCAACCTCCTCACCACCCCCAGCTAGGCGGTGAGACATGCAGACACACGATAAAGGTAAACACACCACTGCTTCCCAGACCACTGGCAGGATACTACCAGTGGGTGAGACCTGCCAGGTCTAATCTTGAAACATACACATCGATGTCCCTTGTGGGACACCAAAATTAATAATCAGAGGCAGTCCCGTAATGACTTATCAAACCAGCCTGTAGATGTACCACGGACAAGTAGGTTGTGCAAGCCTGATAACCCATGGGTCAACACAACTGACATGTCCCGACATGGGGAGAGTGAACAGTGTTTAGTGGTGTGTTTATACCCCACCTGCGCCCACAGTAAGGATGAGTGCTGTAGAGGAGTGGCAGGTGGGGGAACTATGGGTATGCAATTATGGGCCTAGGCGTGCAGGTGTTGGCTGGCGCAGTCATATTAGGACTGCCACGGGGATGTAAGTAATATTCCAAAATGGGCATAGCTGACGCCCATACCTCTCAACCCCTAAGAGCGCATCCACTGGACAGGACATAACCATTGGGGGAACAAATAGGGACCTTACCTCTGAACTGTCCCCGATTTCCAGGGACGTCCCAGATTTCAACTTAGTTTCTAACTCTGCCCCACTTAATGCCTCCTAAAACTAGTGACATTTGGAGGAAAGGTGGTGAATTACACTTAATGAATAACGACAACAATTAAGAGTTATAAACATCATTTTCCTCAGACAATGTGTATGAATTCATATGCTCTGAGTCTGTCAATGTGTCAGGTTAATAGCACCAATAATTTAAATGTGTCCCTGATGTTGTTATGCCATGTCCCTGATTCAGTTTATATATTTCCCCAATCGTATGAGAGGTCTGATAGGGACAGAAAGCACATATTCCACTGACAACCTTAGAAAAATGATAGAATATTAGGTATGCAGTAGCATGACTCGACTGAAGGATGTGGGTTCCAAAACCCAATTACTTGTTTGTATTGAAGAATGTCAGTTCCCATGTATTAGCCAGATGGGTGCAGATTGTAAGAGGAACACACCAATAATATGAATCAAACTCTGGACAGGCCACAGATTCCGTATAGTCAAATGGCATGCTGTCGCCTAATGGACAGCCATTCCTGATACTGTAGGCATGTAATCCAATGTAATAGGCATCACAAGGTAATATTGTAGTCCTCACTCCCACCCAGGGGCGTGAGTGTCAGATGCAAACACCAAATGCAGTGCATTTGCAAGTGTGAGCAAGCGGTGTAAGCCTGTTTGGCCACCAGTATGCAAGTATTACACTGGTAAAGCAATGTAGAGGCTAACTGAGTGTAAGAAACTGTAACCAGAGGTTAGCATTGCTTAGCACTGTGCAAATCCATGCACACCAGCTCACAACTGCTTTAATGTGCCTTAATCACACCGTATCCAATGGCCTTGTTCTACCCAGCAACAAAATAAACGGCCTCTGCAAGGCTCGAAACCAGGACCCTGAACACACATCTATTGTGATTTACCACTAAACCATGGTAGATATACAGACATCGGACCTTATCACAAACATATCATCCGCCGCAGTCATTCAACCGTATAGGAAATGTATTCCATCATGTAGATGTATGTGTGAGTGTTTATGTCCAGCATATAGATACATACATACATATGGATATATAAGGAACATCCCATGTGACAACAAAGCATTACAAAGGAATGAAAAGGGAAACACCAGCAATGCATCTATTATGTAGTGGTGTTGTCCTATGTAATATCACGACTCCCTTAGGCAGACATGTGTCAGTCATACATGCAAACATTTGTACATTGGCCATATATATTACTCTGTGCATGTTATTTACTTTAACACAACAGTTCCTGTCCAATCAATATGTGAGAACAGTACTCTTGCAAGGTGTTGTGTGCAACATCATCATCATGATAAAGGTAAATGGGATAACCATAGAGGGAATGGTAGTGGTGTGTGTACAATGGGGCTGTCCGCATCACGTGTACCTGGAATATTTAGGAGTCATATGCATACTAGGATCGTTTGCCTGAGAGACAGGGGTGAGGACAACTGGAGTATGTTGTGATGCATATTAAAAGGGTTACATGTGTCCAGTGGACACGTGTGTGAAATGGGCAGCTATGTATGGGGCAAATGTTGTTCTAGGAATCGATTAGCCTTTTGTTTCCATAGGGTGAGAGTGGGATGTGGTGGAGGGAGGGTAGGTATGCTTGTGGTGGATAGGTAGGGTAGGATGACAGATAAGACAGCATACAGGGTTGGTATATGACACATGTGGGGGGTACATCTCGGATGGGGAGGGGTGTTCGGCATTCACAAGCCCATGAGCCCCCAGATGGAAACAGTGGGACTGAGGTCCCCAGCCATGGGCAGCTACCACTGCATCAAAACAGCTGCAAAGGTGGCAGTGCTGGGGTCTGTCTAGGAGGGACAGCCTCACCCTGTAAATGTGACACTCTGCCCTTGAGCTGGCATATCTGGCCTCAAAACCCCTTAATGAGCCCCCTACGTGCCATGTCTGGGACTGTACGACAGCGGATATGTCCCTGTCTGGACCTACTCCCAGGGGGGACAATCCCCATCATCAGTAGCGGTACCACCAAAAGGCGGTGCACAGCCAACAGAGGTGGAGGTCCAAGGCTGGGCCCCAGATGTGCTGGTGCCTGGTGCCATGGCCAGCTGAAGTGGGACAGGAGGTTCTGCCTGGACATCCAAACCCATACAGCCTATGGTGTTGCAGTTTAAACACAGATATGGCTTAGTAATAGTCAAGAGCATTCAGGATTACTTACAACAGCATGCATAGATATGACCATCAACCCAACACAACAGATGGTATACATTTGCAGAGAAAGCACAACACATGCATATATACTGCATAACATCTGTACAACGTGTAGAAGACTTGTGACTGCAGCTATGAACAGTGAACCATTATTGGCATGTCACTGAGAACCCCAGACAGTGTCTGTCATGCCACTGTTTCATGTGACATATGTCCAGTCAGGGATGCGATGGCAGTAACACATCATTATCACCATGTACTGGCTGCAATCCTCACACTATGCTCCTGCTGTTCACAGATGTGTGTTCATTGAGTAACACAGGAAACAAATGGTTCCACACACTGACCAGTCCACAGATGGCCATACAGATGGGGTTCCCTCACAAACAGAGCACTGTCTTGTCAGTTTTAAAACATGCAGAATAGCCATTACCACACACACCTTGTTAAACAGGCAGTTGTCTCAATGAAGCATAGCTACACTTACATGCTGTAGTTATGTTTGACACATCACCCTCCTGTCTTTAGGCTTTTTCCCACTGTGTATGTTGTTTGAGGAACATCCAGATATCATCTGTGATGCCGTTTACCAAACACCAGATCCAGGTACCACTCACAGTGACTGTCATGGGCAAACACCAACATAATGTTCCTAGATATTGTACTGTGTTTTTCATGCGAATGGCTATGGGAACATCATCACAGCTGTTCCACATGCAATCAGCTAGAGGAGGACTGCAATAGATGCAGAGGCCATCACCCGAACATGACCATCACTTACAATACACAAGCTGCTGCTGAGCAGGTGTACACCTCCACATTCACCAGTGAGTGTGTGGGGGGGACAGACAGAGGCAAAGTACATCAGAGAAGGGCTTGGAGACTAAACCCTAAGCACCGTCTGTCACACACCTACCAGTACAGGTGTTCAAACCCTTGACTGACTAGTCATTGCTATTACAAGTACATGCAGTTACTCCATGTGCCACAAAGCTGACACATTGGTGTGCTGTAAGAAAATATATGTGTGTTGATGTGCGACATCTGCAACAGAGATATAGTAGATATACATTAGGTGTAGCACACATGGCTGTCCACATGAACGGATGTCATTGTCAACACAACCACACTCTCTAATGGACTCACATTGACACTCTTTGCCAGGCCCACAAATACACTCCCAAACCACTTAGTTTGCCACACTGCAGTAATGCACAGGTACTACATGCACCACAGGGGATATCCAGAGATTCTATGGGCAAGGGCATGTGAACGTGTTCGACATCTGTTGGTATGCCAATGAGAGTTATACTGAGAGTGACTGTGGTTGGGAGCATCATACCCCACACGCAGACACAAGGTGCCAGTACTGACGTGCATGTGTGCATTGCTTCATGGGTGTGTAGTAGTTGGCTGTGCAAGATGGCTGTACAACACTGGGTAAGGAGTAATCCTTGGCATCACGCCACCTGACAGTGGTGTGCAGTGTGGTACAGGGGTGTATTGTCTGCAATATCCCACACAGATGGGTATTGTATGAACTGTCCTGACATCCTGGTTACCATTGTGCAATGCATGCCATGTCTGTGTTTGATAGTCCTTGACATGGACATTGCCTGGAATGTGCATGTCCCACAATAATGTACAGTGACATGTACAGGTGTACGTGGTTTGGCTGGCACATGTTGTGTACACAGACTGTTATCCTCCGATATGCCAATACTGGCCTGGTGTGGCAGAACCTGCTTATAGTCAGCAGGTTGACCCTGCACCTGCATTGATAGCATGATACAGGTATTCCCAGGTGTCAGTGGCATCGGTCCATACAGGGCACATGTGTAAGGCATTGTATGGCTTCTGTGGATCACATTTGATGGAACCACATATGTTGCAAGCATCCAGTGGGGAACATAGTGAAGGCACATTGGCCGCAATGATGTGCCTATTGTACTGCTGTAGAGGGTGCCATGCCCTCTGCAATCACACCATGCCTACAATCTGTCATCAATGTGCAGGGTACTAGCAACATAGCTGGATGTTCTAGGCAAGTGTGTTTGTGTATGACACATGGGTTCAAGACGTATTTCGGGTAATAGTAGTGTTGCATACTTTGTTCACCAGGCCTTTTGCCAGATGTAGGGATATGGCTTGCCAACACAGTCCTTTGGCTGACTGACATCTGTACTCCTTGTGAGGTGGACATTGTGACATATAAGACGGACACCATATAGGAAAACTACAAAATCCACTCCCCAACATGTCCAGTGGTTAGACACAGCCACCTCCACACAGGTTCTGACAGTCAAACACACACACACACACACACACACACACACACACACACACACACACACACCTGCCATGTCCTGGAATAGAACCCTTACCTAAATAGTGTATCACACTACAGCATTACGCAGTTACAGCACGCGCTGTTGAGATTACTGGGTCACAGCAGTCCCAGAGGTGTATGTCTAGGTGGGTGACATCAGTAGGATTGCCAAAGGTGGTCCTGTGAATTGTAAAGAGTGTGCATACTCTAAAAAGCATAGTTCCTGTCTCAGGCAGACAGAGACACACACACTTGGTCTCTCTTGGAATAAAACCCCTACCTAACTAGTTTATCAAGCTACAGCAATACACAGTTACAGCATGCGCTAGGAGAATACTGGGTTACAGTGGTCCTAGGGGTGTATTCCTAGGTGGGTGACATCAGCAAGATTGCCAAAGGTGATCATGTGAATGTAAAGAGTGTGCATACTCTAAAAAGCATTGTTCTTGTCTCAGGCAGACAGAGACACACACACACACACACACACACACACACACACACACACACAGTTGGTCTCTCTTGGAATAGAACCCCTACATAACTAGTTTATCACACTACAGCAATACGCAGTTACAGTATGCGCTATGGAGTATACTGGGTTACAGCAGTCCTAGAGGTATATGTCTAGGTGGGTGACAGCAGGATTGCCAAAGGTGGTCATGTGAATCGTAAAGAGTGTGCATACTCTAAAAAGCATTGTCCCTGTCTCAGGAAGACAGACACACACACACACACACACACACACACACACACACACACACACACACACACACACACACACACACACACACAGTTGGTCTCTCTTGGAATAGAACCCGTACCTAACTAGGTTATCACACTACAGCAATATGCAGTTACAGCATGCGCTATGGAGAATACTGGGTTACAGCAGTCCCAGAGGTGTATTCGTAGGTGGGTGACATCAGCAGGATTGCCAAAGAAGGGCATTCCAAGTGTACCTCATGTTGTACATGTCTGCTACCTGCATGTAGCCGCTGCTTACTGTCACAAAAACACAATTACACCTGCTTAAAAGTGTCTTATGCAGTCCTAATTGACAGTATCTACAAGGCTTGCAGGTCTCAAACCCTGGACCATGCACACTGAGGTCACTGGATGTACCACTAAACCATCTGGGTTGTACACATGTTGCATGGAGTCTATAATGCACATCCTGCTACAGGTATTCCGCAGTACTGAAAACAAATGGGACAGTCCCTTTGTGTACATATGCACAGTACCCTTGAATGTACTGTACTCTGTGAAACAACAAAGACAAGTCTACATCTGTACAACTGTCATAACTACGTATATACATGCACCTATGGGATGTGTACACACACATACACACACATTTATATATATATGCATATACACAGACACAGCCATAGCCATACATATATATATATATATATATATATATATATATATATATATACACACACACACACACACACACACACACACACACACACACACACACACACACACACACACACATCTGAACGCTCTTTGTGACACAGAAGGGTTCCAAAGGAACTGACGTGTACACAAAACAGAGGCATCTCTTGTGTTATAACATTTAAATCATAAGCAGTTCACCAGAGAAGGGATGGTTGTTGTGTATGTGGAGTTTGGGGTGGGGAATGATGGCTAATGTAATCTAGCCCGGGGATTGTGGAGGAATGATGGGTATGGACCTACACCCCAGCGACCACTTCTGTATCACTGCTCGACAGTGGCACAAGAAAATAACATACCTAACAGTAGTCATGCTTGAGTGTGTATTCTTTACCATTCCTAACTATGTAATACTTTGTAGACACCGGTCACCACAGATGGCTACCATGGTGTGCTAAAAGATATTACACATGTGTATGCCTGGCTACAGGGTAATTACACACACAAACATGCGCACACTTGTCAGTATTGTGCATACATGTCTTGCCTATGTAAAAGTAACTAGTACAATGGTATGCAGTTGGGGTATGTGCCACAGAACACATACAATTACATTTACCGATGCCACGTCTGAGCTTGGTGACATCACAGGACCAATTACTTGCAGTAGGGAGGGGGGAAGAGAGAGGTATTTATTTATTTATTTATTTTATTTTACATTTGTTGACCGGGCTAGTCTAACTGGAATACAAATCCATTTTCGGTAGAGGCCCGGGGAGAAAAGCTCCAACACAAACACAATATGTATAATAAAAAGTTGTCACAATTCAGAGAAGTATAAAGTAGTTGAAAAGTTCTGAACAGTTACAGCCATATAGGCTTGATGCAGTTGTCATTACAAGAGTACATAGCTCATGATGAGGAGATATGAAAAGCAAAAATAAAATACAAAACAGTTGTTTACTTATAGAAACAGAAAAAATAGGATAAAAAAGATGTTTATTTATACAAATGTACCATGTGATACAGTGAAATACAAGGTTTATAGGAGACAGCAAGAGGATGTCATTAGTTAGAACATAATAATATTAGATGCAGAGAGCACATAGGAAATCGAAGAAGAAAGACAGTTAGTCAGGTTTAGTACAATGGCATAACCAATGAGTACTGAGAAATAGTTTTAGTTTCTGTTTAAAAAGTGTTATAGAGGTCAGGGATAGGAGTTCAGAGGGAAGCATGTTCCAGTGTTTGCCTACAGAGTTAGAGAACAAAGAATCTCCAGCTGAGTTATTGGATCTGCTAGTGGTAATAAGTAGCTTATTAGAAGAGCGTAAGTTCTTAAGATTGTTGTAGGGGGTAATGAGAGTAGTCAGTATAGGAGTATAGGTGGGGTAGTGCAGGCTCTTATGGATAATAGCAAGCTGGTGAAATAGTAACTGGTTTTGGAACTCTAGCCATCCTAATTGTTTTAGGTTGTTGCAATGATGTGTTCTAAAAGGAGAACCAGTGGCAAATCTAGCAATACTATGATAGGAGGTAGCAAGTCTGTTGAGGTTATTTTTTTGAGAGATTGGTATATATGGGTGAAGCATAGAGTAGGGTAGAGATTAAATGAGTTCTAGCTATAGTGGTTTTGGCTGAAAGAGTAAGAAAGGGTTTGATTCTATAAAGGGATCCCATTTTCTTATTTACTGTTTTTATAGTGATGTTAATATGAGTATCGAAGTTTAGGTTATTATCTATGGTTATTCCAAGAAGTTTAGTGGTTGGGTCAGGAGATATAAGAGTCCCGTTCTTGGATATAAGAGTGAAGTGAAGAGGGGTTGACCTGCGAGTAGGGGTAAAAAGTAGCAGTTTAGTTTTTTTAGTGTTAAGTAGGAGGCATCGGCTTAAAAACCATTGCTCAACTGTATTGAATGCTTTTTGTGTAAGGGACTGTAGCTCGGAAGGAGTATTAGCTGAGCAAATAATGGTGGAGTCGTCTGCATATTGAATGCAGGTTACATGAGGAATTGCTAGCTGGAGGTCATTAATGAAAATGGAAAATAGCAGTGGGCCTAATATGGAGCCCTGGGAACACCAAGGGAAATGGGGAGGTGAGAAGATAGACTGTTTTCCCATAGTACTGCTTGTTGTCTATTGTCTAAGTAAGATTTAAACCATTTTAAGGCTAGAGTATCAAGAGAAAGAGATTTAAGTATTTCTATAAGGAGCTGGTAGTTAACCATGTCAAAAGCCTTAGATAAATCAATGAAGACAGAAGGGGAAAGAGTATTATTATTACAGTTTAAATTTATGTAGTCTGTGAAGGAAAGTAGAGCTGTGGTGGTACTGTGATTAGGTCTAAACCCATGTTGACAGTTGGCCAGTAGGTTATTTTCAATAAGATGGGTGAGTAGTTGCTTATGGATACATTTTTCCATAATTTTTGCCAGTGGAGAGAGTAGAGCTATTGGTCTATAGTTTGAAATGTCAATGGAGTTTCCACCTTTATGTAGGGGGATGATGTGTGAGATTTTCCAGATAGATGGGATATTTCCTTCTGTTATCGTTCTGTTTATTAGTATGGAAATGGGGAAGGCTATGGCTTTGGCACCTTTTTGCAGGTATTCTGCAGGTAGTTGGTCAGCAGATGGGGTAGTAGGTTTTGGTTTTTCTAAAAGAGAGCAAATGAAGGAAGTAGGAACAGGTTTTAGCTGAAATGATGGAATTGGGTCAGTCAGTGAGGTGATTAGATTAGGGGAACTTGGAGATAATTGCTTAGCTAGTGTTTGAATGGCATCTATAAAGAAAGAATTGAAGGCATTGGCAGTTTGTGTTGGATTCTCATGGTTAGTGCCTTGTGGGCTAGGTGAAATAGACTGGCCTGGGTGTAAGAGTTTGTTGATGCTGGACCAAAATTGTTGTGGATTCCTGTGGTTAGTTTGTTGTAGTTGGATATAAAAGCTATATATAGTGGTTGACAAGGATAAAGGCCAGTGCAAAAGGAGGTATCTCTTTGGAATGCAGCAAAACCCGCTGCCATGACAGGATGCAGACACAAATACACACACACAACCACACTCAGCCTATGCTGACACACACACTCAGGCATTTGCTGAGACACACACAAACACATGCACACAGTTGCCAGTGGTGGGATCAGAACTCCTGCCTATCTAAGGATCACTATTACAGTACTATGCAGTTATGAGATGCGCCACAGAGATTACACATCCCAAGGCAGTCAGACTGCCCTTCTACAAATGAGGACAATAACAGGGTGACAGTCACGAAGTACATAGCTGTAGACCTGTGTGTTTAAAGTAGGTGTCCATTACAACCTGTATGCACAAACAAGACACACCATCTGCAGGTAGGCCTGAGAGATATAGCTGTAGCACAACAGGAACCTGAACTGGAGTATGGCCATCTGCGGAATGGACAACTACTAACACTATACAGGGTTACAGTGGGCATGCTCATAGACTTAGTAGCACAGGGCCATTTGGGATGCACTATGACTACAACTACACAAGGTTATACTGGACATGCTCATATACTTAGTAACAAAGGGCTTGTTGGATGCACTGACTCAAATTACACAAGGTGGCAGTGCATACACTCATACACTTAGTAGCACAGGGCTGTTTGGGATGCACTCCGATTCTAACCACCGAATGCCACAGTGTGCATGCTCAAACACTTGCATGTACAGAACACATTGTAATGGACTCCTATTGTAAACACACAGATTTACAGTTAGGTGCATCTTACCTGTCAGTATATATGCACATCATACTGGTTTACTACCTGATGCCTGTATGTGGCCTGTAAATTATATATCTGTGTCTGTGCTGTTTGATACACATGCATACATGTACATGAAGTACTGACATATATATGTTATGTATACACATTCATGCATGTGTGGACGTGACAGACAATAGGTTACCTGGGTCACACAGGTGGATGCTTCCTACAGCATGTGTCACACACCTTGCTGCCCTGAAAGGCATACATTGATAGCAGGTTGTGGACAGTGGTATTATATGTGAAACAGTGGCATGTGCAAGCATAATGTGTGAGCCACCTTGTGTAATGGGACTGAGGTGCAGATGTCAAGATGACCACTCCCAGCTCTGTTAGTAGTTGTCATTATTAGCAGGACTGCTACCCTAAGTATATCTCACATTGGTCATATACACAAGTACTGCTGCTGTCCGTCACCTTACATGGGGCATTTGCTACCAAGCACATTAATGCCACGTGCAGTGATGTCATGGTGTGGGTGGCAGCTGCTAGACCAAAACAATGAGCCAATGTCCTGCTGTTATTATGAGGTTGTCCAGTGTCTGTCATTCAAGGCAGTCATGACCGAATGACGAGCCTTCAACACAGAGCAAATGCATCCATGTTACACGTGTGTGTGGATAATACCTAGGCCGCATTCCAAGGCAAGTGTCCTACACACAGAAGTAACACCCTGACACCTACATGACAATTGCATTGGATGCTTATGCTAACCCGTGCTAGATGTGTGGCTTTAGTAATCCAGTTGCTCAATGTAGAACCTACAGTGGGGAATACCGACATCTGTGCAGTGAGGAGCACCTGGCTGAAGGCTCTGCAGTGCAGAATTGCACTACCACCATATAACTCAGATCCAGACATATGGGCCATAACACTGGTATGGCCCATACCAGGTGGTGGTGTACACATATTCAAAAAGGCTACTCACATGTAAAGACCACTACTCCGACATAACACATCACAGATGAGCCAGGTACAGGTGACAGTGGCAAATGCTGCATTCTAGGTTGTATCCTCATATACATCCACCACCTTGTTCCCTGACTACCAACACACATCCATATGTGGTATGACATAGTATGGTAGGCCACCAGATAACCCTCGATTGGTGGACTGTACCTAGGCCTACATCAACTGTGCAAAGTACCCATGTACAGACACAGCTGCATAATGTGTTATGCAATGTAATAATACCACTGTTTGTAACCAGCTCAGTTGTACACATACCAGGGCCCCTCAGATGTTGTCAGCATTAACACGGTCAACTGTTGCTGTACACCAGTAAACAACACCCTCATGGTTGGATATGACCTAACCATATCTGCTCTGATTATGTACATCCCACACTCGTACAACATAAATTACATTACCATAGCTTTCATTTACCTTTCTACATACAGGTGGCTACAGTCATTACACACATGCACATGGCAGATAGCATGCTAACAGTACATAAGGTTCGATATCTATGTTAACAGAGGTAATATCCCCTCTCTACTGGTCACCCATGACACCTATCATATCATACAGCACCCCATGTCGCATGTATGTCTTTAGACATGTCCACCTAATGCAATGCCTACAAACATACCCAAATAACAGGACCATAGGACCTACACAAGGCCTGTATTGACCGACTCAGGGAAATCCAGCTCTGCACTGTATGTTCCTGAGTAGTCACAGGTGATAGGTTCATGACATGTACAGCCATGTGTGGCCACAGCTCTTACATATACCCCATGTTAGCAATTGCAAGCCATGCATGCTGTGTGCTGTCTAGACATTAGCCTTAGTACCACAATAGCCAGTTCATATTGGGGTTAAATGTTTACAAGCCACAGATCTCGCACATGCTTGAATGAGTGTACTGCCTAGCTCTAACAGAGCACATTGCTGGCACTCTTCCAGTACACATGAGGTGTGTGTGGCAAATATGATGTGCTCACTGTTCACCATTTCAGTGCCCTGGCTTCACCATGGCACTGTGACAGTTTGTAGGAGCATGACATGGAATAATGCTGTGTGTGTCACGCTAGTATGTACTGGTGTAATATATGTACACTTGGCTACTCAGTGAAAGTGGTTGTGTCCTACCAGTACATGAATACAACATCCATTATGGTGTAATGCTCGGCTATGTTTCACACATGGCGTGGGGAAGGTGTGGAATGTATCCTCTTGACCTGCTAGTGCATGTACTGATGTAGACTGCATATGTGTACATGTATTGCTGTTTGTGTAGATTCCATGTGTGTGCAGTGTCTGATGTCTGAAGGTGACTGTTGTCTTAGTACATCATGCTGTTGCAATACAGCCTCAGCATTGCCAACTGTATATGGTGGTATGCTCTAAGTACAGTAAGCCATACATGAGGTATGGACAAATGTTTGGACATGACTACTTAGTGGTGGGGCTTCTTTGCAGATGAATGATTACTGAGGGCAGCTCACTGGTGTGTTACAACCAGTCCTACAATAACCTGTGTACCTGCTAAGGTCAAGTTTTGATAATTGAAGTGGAAGACAGACAATGTAGAATGCTGTAAGGCTGACACCGAAGGCAAACCCCATGACACCTGTAACAGTAATACCTCCCCTATGCATATATTGTGCATATATCAGCACAGTTGTCAAAGGAAAGAGTCAGTAAGCATTGTACCGGATGTGATAGTGCTGTACTGCTGTAGTACCTATCATGAGACAGGCAGGTGTTTGGTTCACTGTACTGGCACATGTGGGTGTGTTATCCATATATGTCACATATGGTTGGGAATACATCCCATGTTACCACTCTCCTGAACACTGTTGTTGACATCAGTACAGAGTGAAGTGTAGAAAGAAAGGCATAGGCAGGTGGTTAAACCTCACACATGTAAAGTGTCTGTATGTGTGTGACATAGGTGTATATCTTTGTGAATGCCAGTGTGTGTGTGTGTGTGTGTGTGTGTGTGTGTGTGTGTGTGTGTGTGTGTGTGTGTGTGTGTGTGTGTGTGTGTGTGGCTGTCCAGTTCCTGGAGTGAGGCTGTATTTTACCATAGTGAAATGTTAATGCCCCTTCCCCCCATCCACTCAAAGCAGTCTAGCATCCCTGTTGATATCATCAATCGTAGACGGGCATACTAATCACCTGTTAACATGTACACCCTGGGGTGTGACCTGTTGTTACATAGCCTACTGATGGACACCCCTCCCCATATACACTCACTGCACTGTAGTATACATGTGGATGTCCTCGAACTTAGGCCTTTCCAGTAACCTGTACATGTGTAATCTCTGTGGCACGTCTTGTAATTGCGTAGTACTATAATGATGATATGCACATAGGCAGGCATTCTAATCCAAACACTGGCAACTGTGTGAGTGTGTCAGAGTGTGTGTTACTGTGTCTGGAATCCCTGAGTGTGTGGGTGTGTCTGTGTTTGCATGCTGTCATGACAGTGGGTATTACTGCTTCCCAATGAGAAGTCACTATTTCCACTGGCCTTTACCCTTGTCATCCAGCATACCACTCGTTTACTCACTCCGCGCTCAAGGTAACTATAACTGTGATGCCACCCACTATGGATGTGATGGCTCTGAACACAGTAGCTTACTACACAGCTATCATGCTCTTGGATCATTAGAACAGTAAACATAATTGAAACATGGGATAATATAACTGTGATGTGGAAGCTACAAAGTGCATGCAGGTATTGTCATACTGACCTGTGGGTAGTCAACATGTACATATGGGACTCCCACAAACACCAACATCCCCAGGCAAATGCAACTACACCTGAAAGAGGAAGGCAGAATGTCAAGATCAACATGCTGTTAGTGTTGTTACACATAATAGATACTGTCAAACGTACAAAATGCATTCTAAAACTGCAATACATGGTATGTCTGCTGCCTGTCAACTCAACAATATTAATCTACAATCGTCTACCTAGTATATTCACCCTGTGCATCAGACCATATGAACATGTCCCTGCACCGATGGTGTGAATGACAGGGATGTGGCACAGGCATCATCATATGCACAGGGTGATAATGTTTGCCAGAGGCCTAGGTTGTGCCATTGGATGACATCATGCATGTGTGTTAGGGCCTGTGATATCACTGGGCGTGTGTGGATGTTATGCATGTGTGTGTTGAGGTGCCCTACATTTGTTTCCAGTGTGTGTGTATGCATGCACACAGGTCTGGCATGTGGCTGGCCTACACAGGGGTAATATTGACAGCTGCAGACTGTACAAGGCAGGTGTCACAGTTCATGGTGTCCGGCCATGGCCACGTGACCTGCTCCTGCCAGGGGTTGCATGGACACTACCAGGCAGAAGTCCAGACTGGGTACCGTCTGATGACACATGTCCACTGGAATCGTGTCCCTGTTTGGATCGTCCAGGACCAATTGCATGTGGCCTGCTGTGTCCTGGTATGGACTGCACAGCACCAGCAGCACTGCTGCTGCTGCTACTGCCGCTATGGGAGCGGGCATGTGCAGTAGCATGTTCACGTAGACCTTCAATAGGTGATGCAGTTGGCCTACGTCCACGTGCCCGACCCCTCACTCCCACCATATGTTCCAGCATAGACAATCCACACTCGAGGATTGACATGCCATGGTCAAGGACTCCCACCATGTCACCCAATCGTCTATCCAAAACATCTGCAAGATGATGGTGAGCATTTGCAAGTGCCTAGATGTCAGTTAATGAACAGACAGTAGCCCTCTGAAGCCTCAGACTGTCTCCTTCATGCTGTTCAGCATGTGCCTGTGCCTCCATTATAGCCAAAAACATGCATCTGGTGAGTCCAGCTGATGTGCTTAGTCTTGCAGGGGCATGTTGGTCAGTGGTCCTCCTATGACTGGGATCATGGTGTGCAGGCACACCTTCCATAGTCACCACACTTCCCTGTTCCATGCTACCACCCACCAACTGTCCTTCCTCTATGGCCGGTGGTGATGGGGTATGTGCAGGCAGGGGAACTGTGTGCAAGGATGAGGTGGAGACAGGTGGAATGGCAACCAGTGGCACAGATTCAGCCCCTGACAACCCTGCCTGTGCCTCAATCATACTATCATCATCACTGCTAGAGTCTGTGGGGACACTAACATCAGGTGAACTGCAAGAGGGCAACACACCTACATCAACACCTGGGAGGGGAAGACAAGAACTGTACATTACAAGTTATACCAGACACACACAGACAGACAGAGACACACACAGACTGACAGACACAGACACACAGACAGACAGACACACACAGACAGACACAGACACACACAGACAGACAGACACACACAGACAGAGACACACACAGACAGACACACACAGACACACACAGACAGACAGAGACATACACAGACAGACACACATAGGCAGACAGACACACACAGGCAGACAGACACACACACAGGCACACAGACAGACAGACACACACAGACACAGACACACACAGACAGACACACACACAGACAGAGACACACAGACACAGAGACACACACAGACACACACACACACACACACACACACACACACACACACACACACACACAGACAGTCAGAGACACACAGACACACACAGACACAAACAGACACACACACTACATGCAGGTGATATGGCAGATGGCATTCAGCTTAGACAATTATAGTTTCAGCTTAGGCAATTATAGTGGTAGTTATCATAAACCCCTGAGTTGCACACAACAGCATGCATGTGGTATAGCAGACGGCATGCACCTTACATAATTATAGTGGTGGTTAGCATACATACCTGTATTGCACCATTTGTGTTAGTAGCCTATGCCCCTTACCTGCAACACAATGCATGCACTTTGCACCATTGCACTGCACTGCCATGGTGTGTGCAACATACACCACATGTTAACAGACCATCACTGACCTTTGAACATCTGCCACTGATGCTTTGTGTTGGCTACCGCCCCTATGTGTGAGGACATGAGCAGTAGGGTATGTCAACTGCATACTATGTTTTCCTGAGCCCTAGCTTGCATATCTCCCCCAAAGCAGTGCATGTCTGTTCAACATTATTCTGCCTACCACTGAGCTGAGTGTAGACATTGTGCATGTGGCTGTACACACATGTTTGACATGGCTGTCCCTACTTTGCAATGGTGCCACAGAACAGCACAGGTTTACAGTAAACCGGCCTGCTGTGTGGCATATAACCTTGCCAATCACATGTAGTATGACATGTCTTCTGCTGACGTGTTGTATGACATGCATACATGTGTAACACAATGGTGTCCTTTCCAATCTATAGTATGGTAATGGTGTCCCAATGCAGGGATGTGTTATACTAACATGGGCCTTCAACTGATGCAATGTTGTCTGTCCACCCTACAAATATGCAGGGACATACTGCACATTGAGCTGATGTGCATAGCCATTGCAGAGCATCATGTGGCTTCACAATTCCTATACAGTGTGAGCTACTGACAGAGTTCATAGCCATGACTATGTTCACATACAATACATATCCAATGTGGAATGTGACCCACATCACCGAGATGTATACACAATAAACCCTAATGTGGAATGTGTGACACAGGTCATAGAAGGGTGTACGGATGACACCCCTGCACATCTGCAACCATATTACTGATACCTGGCAACTATGCCCACACATGACTAACTTACAAGTACTCTATGTCCCACATGCCATCTGTGTACCTCACACACATGAGGAGCAGGCATGACAGTGATGTCTGACACCAGCAAGGTGAATGTACTGTATCTGTGACTTGATGTGGATGTATGTATATGTTGTGCAACACATGTATGTATTTGGATACTGTACAGGTGAATGCTTCCATGTCGTGACACACTCCAGATGTTCAAGACATGTTATGTGGTGATTTGATGTTATGCCTACACAAGCTGTGCACAGGCCTGTATGATGTTTAGTGTTTCACATCTGCAATATCACCATTACACAAAGGTCATAGTTGTATTGTGTTGAGCCAATGTATAACAGGGTGTACACACATGTACATCACTTGTACTGTGTGTTTTGCTTCATGGCTCTGGCCATCCTCCATGGCCATGTGTACACATGTTCAGTCCAATGGTTGTGATGGCCATCTTATTTCACATGTCAGTGTTATCCCATATGACATACACCCATAGATGTCATATGCTCCACTGAGGACAGGGTTATGCAGACAAAGGGTAGTATGTATGGGATGTGAGACATATTTTGCAGGATAGTTGAGCAGTGTTGCAGTCAGCCCACTACATGTCATGGACATGTCTGATAGCACATGACATTGTGTGACATTCATAGCAAGGGTATACTCCACAAGGGTGCATCCTGTGGGCCGGGCATACTCCAGCTCCAACACATTTACTGTGTGTGCACACATATGCTCTCTGTACAGTACTGTTCGTATTCCCAACATGTGTAATGCTGATATGTAGTACCTGTCCCTACAGTGGAACACATCTCCACCATTGTATTTACTGTTGTCCACACATCTGGCAATGACAGTTTGGAAGGTTTAGTGTAGGTGTTTCATATAGTCTTCAATTGTTTCACATAGGTAAACAGTGTGATGCATTGCAGGTCTGACCAGTGTTCATTACCAGGACCACCATACATTATGTGTGCATGTGTTATGGCAGATAGCATGCAATTAATATGTTCCATGCATTATCAAGCCTGGTAAATAATAACAATCTCACCTGACACAGGCTGCTGTTGCTGCAAAACACCAGAGGTACCTAAACAGGAGTGTCACAGCAGTAGGATCATTATCCACACCTGTGTGCTAGCTACAGGGTGCAATGTCTATGTTAGCACATAAGCCAGTACAATACACTATACTATGGAGTATGCACATCTGTGCATACATAGAGTAGCAGACTATAGTATGTGGCATGTGTGCATACATGCCTTGCATATGATGTTACATTACATATTGTACAGTAACACATGTAACTATGTGATATATAGTTGTGTTTTATGTGCAGTAGTGACTTACCAGGCAACTCCAGGCTCGGTGGTTGAGAGACACCCACCTCCACAATTACAGCTAAAGCTTGTGGACGGAGGTCTGCAGGTGTCCCCAGGTTGTCCAGTAGCTCCTCAGTACATGTAAGTGGGGGCTGGGTGAGTGGTCCCCCACCTGTTGCACCTTGTTTTCTTGTGATTGCATTAGCATGCTGTTTTGCCCATCTTATCAGGTCAGTGTAGTGTCAAAGCACCTGCTGATAGGTGCAATTGTGACCAGCAACATCATTTACCCTCCTGCAGAGTTCCTCCCACAGGGCATTCCGCTGCTGTGCATCCTGTGGCATATGGCTGAAGAGTGTCGTGTAGTTGTCGAGGTATGGGATGAGGACCTCATCCTCCAAGCGGCTGTATGGTGGCAGTCTGCTACGTGGCATACCTGGAAGACATAACGATGGAGACAGGTCACAGTAACTCACAGAGAAGTACAGCAGTACAGCTGAACATACATGTGTATCACATTTATTAAGATTACAAATACATCTTTGTGGATCTACATGACACTAACACCACTGACATGTATATGTCACACACATTTGACACCTACCGATGATGTGATGTTATCGCCATATATTTGTGTGTCATGTAATGACATTGCTCGTACACCATGTGGATGTTGTCTTGACATGGGCATGTCTGTTTGCCTGTAGTGGTGTCTTTACCTATCAGCACATGCCTGGATGTGTTCACATTAATGCAATCAGTCTTAATGCTGTGTATGTGCCACATATATATTCATACATAGCCATTAGGAGCATGACCTGTGACCCTGCAGACTTGCAAGCATGTATGTGTTTTGCCACATACATCTACATGGCACTGTACAGATGTGTAGCATCCTGCCATGTAGTGCCTGTGTTGCACATGTGTAACACATGGGACAATAGCTAGCCTGATGGTATTTGCAGGGTTGGATATCAACTATAGCATGTATGGTCATAGTGATCTAATAGGCTATATGCCCTGTGCTATTTATGAGCTTAGGCAGACAGGTTACCTAGCTATAGGCAACAGGAAGGTAAGTTGCAGTGGCCAGTTCAAGCAGTGTCACAGTGCTGATACACATGGTTACTGATATATTTGGCATGCGGTCATCACACCATGTCACGGAGAGGGGCAATGTGCAGCTTCGCTGGACAGGGATGCATAGTATGGCAAGAGTATGTTAAGTGTATGGGACAGGGATCTGTCAGGCATGTTGTCATCCTTGTACTAGAAAGATGGATGTCCATGACGTATGTGTTTATTTGGGATCAGGATGTGTTAAGTGTAGCATGTCCAACACCTCTGGGTTGGACATGGCTTTATTCAGGGTAGGCTGCATGCTACATAGTGCAGCTAGGGATTGTGAAGGGCAATGTAGGCCATCTATACATTGATAATAAACCTTAAAGGAAATATGTGATCTATTATGGGTGACATGGGTGTTGAGTATGGCTGAACAGTTATCTTTATATTCCTGGATGGCACCCTGTCATGATTAGGGGTGCCACATACAACTACCTGTCTTTTGTGGTGATGTAGCTATCAAAGGGAAGTACTATCCAGCTGCATCCCATACACACAGTTGCCATTATGTTGACCGCTGCCTAGGTGGTAGTTAATGGTTACAGGGTTTGTAACATAGGGGATGACAATGCAATACTTAGCTGTCAGACTGTGGCCATACATCACACACCACACATCTGACACACTAAGGCCCTTCTGTATGTTGAATGCAGCACACAATGAGTCAACTATTGCTCCTAGTTCATAGTCATTTGCAAGCATCATTAGGCTGATGCCTTCTGTGTTAGTCTATGTGGTATAGATAACAAAGAGGGGGAGTACCAGGAATGACAATAAGGTTTATGGATGTGTTGAGAGAGGACATGTGGCTGGCACTGGTTTGATGTGCGTGTATTTGTCAGACACCTTCTGTAGTGTGGGTTCTGCCAGTGGTCCAGTTGCCAACCACTCCTGTGACATAGGAATATACACCTAGTTTACTGAGTGTAGCTGGAACACAGTATGAGTGATGGTGTCCTACGACCTGGCAAGGTCATGATATGCAGTGTGAATCAACCCTACTGTCACCTACATCTGTACCGAGTACATCAATTATGTTGACCACGGTTCATGGCCATAAAGACCTGACTCAGCAGGGTAGTTGTGCACTGTGTCCCATTATCAATGGTGTCTCCCCCTTTGTGGGGTGTGATATCTGTTGCTGTGCATCATTCGGTGTGTACACAGCCTGACATGGAGCTATGATTGAACATGATGTGTATGTGGATAGCTGAATGTTTTACATTTGTGTCGGATACACCCTGGGATGTTGACAGGTCCCATGAAAGCTGTATGTATGGCATTAGAGAGTGCAGCTTGTACCTGCATAGTCATTAGTACAGTGGCCCTGTAGTGTCTTCTTCTTCTTTCAGCTGCTCCCGTTAGGGATCACCATAGCAGATCAACTGTTTCCATTTCTTCCTGTCCTCTGCATCTTGCTCTGTCACACCAGCCACCTGCATGTCCTCTCTCAACACATCCATAAACCTTATCTTAGGCCTTCCTCTTTTCCTGTTACCTGGCAGCTTCATCCTTAGCATCATTTTCCCAATATACTTTGCATCCCTTCTCAGCACATGTCCAAACCAATGTAATCTTGCCTCTCTGGCTTTGTCTCCAAACCTTCCAACCTGGGCTGACCCTCTAATATACTTATTCCTAATCCTGTCCATCCTCGTCACACCCAGTGCAAATCTTAACATCTTCAACTCTGCCACATAAAGCACTGACTCCTGCCTTTTTGTCAATGCCACTGTCTCCAACCCATATAACATAGCTGGTCTCACTACCCTCTTGTAGACATTCCCTTTCATGCTTACTGGTACTCGTCTGTCACAAATTACTCCTGACACTCTTCTCCACCCACTCCATCCTGCCTGTACTCTCTTCTTCACCTCTCTTCCACACTCACCATTACTCTGAACTGTTGATCCCAAGTACTTAAACTCATTCACCTTCGCCACCTCTACTCCCTGCATCCTCACCATTCCTCTATCCTCCCTCTCATTCACACACATATATTCTGTCTTAGTCCTGCTGACCTTCATTCCACTTCTCTCTAGTGCATATCTCCACCTCTCCAGGGTCTTTTCCACCTGTTCCCAACTCTCACTACAGATCACAATGTCATCTGCAAACATCATAGTCCACGGGGACTCTTGTCTGATCTCTTCTGTCAACCTGTCCATCACCATTGCAAATAAGAAAAGGCTTAGAGCTGATCCTTGATGTAATCCCACCTCCACCTTAAACGCATCTGTCACTCCCACCGCACACCTCACCGCTGTCACACTACCCTCGTACATATCCTGTATCACTCTTACATACTACTCTGACACTCCCGACTTCCTCATACAATACCACAACTCCTCTCTAGGCACCCTGTCATATGCTTTCTCTAAATCCACAAAGACACAATGCAACTCCTTCTGACCTTCTCTGTACTCCTCCATCAACACTCTCAGAGCAAACATCGCATCTGTACTGCTCTTTCCTGGCATGAAACCATACCGCTGATCACTAATCATCACCTCCCTTCTTAACCTAGCTTCCACTACTCTTTCCCATAACTTCATGCTGTGACTGATCAGTTTAATCCCTCTGTAGTTACTACAGCTCTGCACATCACCGTTATTCTTAAAAATTGGTACCAAAACACCTTTTCTCCTTTCCTCAGGCATCCTCTCACTTTCCAAGATTTCATTGAACAATCTAGTTAAAAACTCCACTGCCATTTCACCTAAACACCTCCATGCTTCCACAGGTATGTCATCGGGACCAACAGCCTTTCCATTCTTCATCCTCTTCATAGCTATCCTTACTTCCTCCTTGCTAACCCACTGCACTTCATGATTCACTATCCGCCCATCATCCAACCTTCTCTCCCTCTCATTCGCTTCATTCATCAACCCCCCAAAGTACTCTTTCCATCTGCTCAACACACTCTCCTTGCTTGTGAGTATGTTTCCCTCATTATCCTTTATCACCCTTACCTGCTGCACATCTTTACTAGCTCTGTCCCTCTGTCTAGCCAATCGGTACAGGTCCTTTTCTCCCTCCTTAGTGTCCAACCTTTTATACAACTCTTCATACGTCTTATCCTTAGCCTTCACCACCTCTCTGTTTGCCATGCACCTCATCTCCTTATACTCTTGTCTACTTTCTTCATCACTTTGACAATCCCACTTCTTCTTCTCCAACCTCTTTCTTTGTATACTCTCCTGTACTTCTTCATTCCACCACCAGGTCTCCTTGTCCTCCTTCCTCTTTCCAGATGTCACACTAAGCACCTTTCTAGTCATCTCTCTTACTAGCTCTGCTGTAGTTACCCAGCTATTCGATAACTCTTCACTGCCACCCATTGCCTGTCTTAACTCTTCCCTGAACATCACCTCACAATTACCCTTTTTCAATTTCCACCATTTGATCCTTGGTGCTGCCCTCTCACTCATCCTCCTCTTCTTGATCACCAACGTCATCCTACAAACCACCATCCTATGCTGCCTAACTACACTTTCCCCTGCCACCACTTTACAGTCTCCAATCACCTTCAGATTGGCCCTTCTACATAAGATATAATCCACCTGTGTGCATCTTCCTCCACTCTTGTATGTCACCCTATGCTCCTCCCTCTTGTTAAAATACGTATTCATCATAGCCATGTCCATCCTTTTTGCAAATTCCACTACCATCTAACCTTCTGCATTCCTTTGCTTAACACCATACCTACCCATCACTTCCTCATCCCCTCTGTTCCCTTCACCAACATGCCCATTGAAATCTGCTCCAATCACCAGTCTCTCACCCTTGGGTACAGTCATCACCACTTCATCTAACTCACTCCAAAAATTTTCTTTCTCATCCATCGCACACCCAACATGTGGCGCATATGCACTAAAAACATTCATCATTACACCATCCATTTCCAGCTTCATAAACATCACTCTATCCGACACTCTTTTCACCACCAAAACACTCTTAGCATACTGTTCCTTCAGGATAATGCCTACGCCATTTCTCCTCCCATCCACACCAGGATAAAACAATTTGAAACCGCCTCCGATACACCTAGCCTTGCTCCCCTTCCATCTGGTCTCTTGCACACACAATATACCAACCATCCTTCAGTCCATCATATCAGCTAGCTCTCTCCCTATACCAGTCATACTGCCAACATTCAAAGTTCTGACCCTCACTATCACAGTCCTAGCCTTTACCTGCCTTCGGGCATGCCTTCCGCCTCTTCTCCTCCTTCGGCCAACAGTAGCCCAATTTCTGCCAGCACCCTTTTGGCCAACAGTACTGGTGGCGGTCGTTGTTAACCCGGGCCTCGACCGATCTGGTATGAATTTCTGTACTGTTTTCTGCATGTATGGTTTGGCAAAATTTTACGCCAGATGCCCTTCCTGACGCAACCCTCCCCATTTATCTGGGCTTGGGACCGGCACAAAGAAATGCACTAGCTTTTGCATCACCAGTGGCTGGGTTAGTGTACATGGATATATTACTGTGTACCTGTTGGGGGTGGGGGGGGAGGTGGGAGTGGGTTTAGGTTCTCCGAGACCCTGTCTGGATGAATGGGTGCTATTTCTGTAGGTGCAGTACTTCCCATGCCATAGTGCTGTGCAGCACGGCAGATCTTGTTGTTGCCATTTTGATTAATGACACAGCTATAGAATGCTCTGTGCTTGGCCTCATAATATGTGGCTGATTAGTTTCACAGTAGCTTTGTGTGGATGTATATGGTGTATCTGCATCTTACTGAGGCTGACCAGGGATCACCTACACTCATGTGTGTTCACTCTTGCAACAGTTACTACCTTCTGTGGTACAGTTTAAAGCATGGTACCACCAGTTTGCCTACTTGTTTGTGTTGAGTTGACTCCTGGTTCTGTTTCAGTGGCACAATCACTGCACATATGTGACTGCTTAAGGTTCATTTGTGTAGGATTCATCATTTGCACATGCATTGTCCATTTGCATAGGTGCCATGGCACTCACCACTCTGCTCTTAGGAATCATAATATTGGCATTGGAGACTAACTATGTGTAGCATACTGTTAGCCCTGTTTGTGTCACTACTGTGATCCAGGTCAGTTGGGTCGATGGAATCCAACATGCATTGAGCGCAGGTGTTGGTACATGAGGAGTCTTCCCAGTTCATAATGGAATAGTTGAGAGTAGCCAATATTATGGTTCAGTCTCAGACTTAATCTTCCCCATTACAGCACATTATGACAGTTGGGAAGTCCGCGGCCTGGTGGGTGATCTGTCTCAAGGTGCATTTTGAATTCCACTGTGGCACAAAGGTAGTTGCTCAGCATAATGCATCTGATGTTATGCAAGTGCAATCAGCGTGGTGGTGTACATATCCTTCAGGAATATGGACACACCTGAAGCCCATGTGTTCCAATAAAGGATAATGGGCAAAAGGTGACGTATGTGTTATAACATGGTCATGCAGGTGTGCTCTCCAGAGCATTGAAACATGTCTCAACCACTGCACAGATATGTTCTCCATGTTAAGGATTGACATATGTGTGTCCATATAGATTTTCTGACATGTATCATTGTGCAGTGAGACCCGGAGTTTATTGTTTGGCTGTCCCTGTAACAGCAGTGGACCCTCACCTGAACCATGCATGATGAAGGCACTATAGGGGAAGCATGAGCCCTAGGCTGTATCCAGATTCCCAGGGGTGACAGGTGCAGGCCCTGTCTGGCAAAGCATCATGGTCTGTCAACCATGTTATCCCAGGGTGACAGATACTGGATACCCTGCGACATGCACCACTACACTAGACAATTGTGGAATACAATTCTTTTGTCCCTGTACTGCAGTATCATTCTGGCCAATGGAAGAATGCTACCCAGGCCTTGGGACATACCTGCATGGGCTACAAGACCTGACAGTTTCTACATGTGTTTCCATGCAGTCCAGGCTACTGCATCACAGGTCCTGCACAACAACTTGGAATATGCCAGAGCCATGTGTATAGTTCAAAAGGTGGCCTGAGTGTATGAGTATGTGGCTAATCAGGGCAGACAGGCAGCTGACAGTATGTATGCCCTCATATAGGTTGGTGTATACATAGTGCTAGAGTTTGCATTCACAAATGAGTACTTTTGGGCATGTTTCCAATCATGTGTTCAGAGGTGTGGCACAATTATGCAAACTATGTCATACAGTTTGTGTATTTCGGTGTCTGTCTCTTCCTGCTTGGGGGGTCAATTGTTTGGCCAGATACTTAGACGCATCTGTGAATGTGTGTGATTTCTGGTAGTGTGTGTGGGTGTCCTTACTGTGTTCTGGTAAGGGTATGTGTTGGTTGCATTGATGAGCTGCATGTGTTAACCTACACCTCATGACTGTCCAGTCCAGTCATGGCTGTAGACTGGGCTGCCTTCCAGCGTACTCCTGTAGCTGCATCCCAGATAATGTGTGGGGTGTGGTGTTAGGTGGGTCTGGCAGTGTACATGGCATAGAGATTACATTCCCCCAGGATGGTCACATACACAAAGCTGTCATTAGGAAACACCAGTAGCTGACTAGTGGACATGCCTGTATGAGCAGTCAGTACTACAAGTACCAAGTACTGTATTTAGTTTACGTATTGCCTATGAAAATGTTTTAAACAGTGATGTACACATGTAAATATTTGTGTTATGGACTTGACAACACTGGCTATTATGGAAACATTGTAGCTACCTTTAGCAGCAATCCTCCTCTGCGGAGCACATCACATCCTGTTAGTTGATTACAGATGATGCAAGTGTCTACAGGTCTGTTTCCTTCTCTGGGTATATACTCACATATCCACCAGGACCATGAGCTCTGTTGGGCACAGACACCCACTCTCCAAAGAGAGTCATGTATCAATAGGCTCTGATGCCACTATCAACATGATCAGGATATAATCAGATAGTGTGAGCCATCACCTATGATGCGGCTATTAGACATGGGCAGCTGTCTCCTACATCTTACACTCCTACTGCAGATGTTACACTGGAGTTAAAGATGATATGCAACCTGTTTCATTACCAGTGCTGTCCACTACCTTACATACAGTATGTGCAGGCAGCTGTTAGTTTGGCAATGAGAGGTTGGGCTACACAAACCTGGTAGTTCAACCAGTGTGTCTGTACTCTCAATATCCACTCTATGTAGGTGTGCACATAGCCATTTGGCCCAGCCCTGTAACAAGGGTCACTACACATTTGCATAACATGTACACATGCACAGCTGTTATTGCTTGCAAACGATAGTAGAGAGGTGGATATTACATGTGTTATGTGCATGGATAGTTACCTGGCTCTTCCAATTATCTTTGCTATCATGCTGCTAACCTGTCAGATGAATACTAATGCTATGTATCCTGTCACTGAGTATTGTAATTGCCAACAGACATAACTACTGTTTGCATAACATAATAGAACTGCTATGTAGAATAGAATACAGATCTGCCTAGAATACTGTACATTACGGTTATTGGCACAATATCCCACAGTGCACACCATATTTGCACGGTAAGCCCACCTTTAACATGTTCATCTTACTTATACACCCATACATATGTCGACTGTTACAATATATCGACATATACTATCCCCTGTTATAGCACATACTTGTTGGACCAATCCTGACACTGACAGTGGCTGGAAGCGAATTGGTGGGTTCCAAGCCCATATCAACCCTTGTGGTGTATGTGGAGTGTGCCATGTGACCTACAGCAGTACACACATAGAATACTACAAGCATTACTACTGCTCAACAATACATCGCTACAAGATAGCTATTTCCACTATATGCATTGATTACACTGTAATTCTTACAGTACATATACTACATACACAGACATACTACATGCTATGCATACCGTCTTAGTAATTGGAGATGTTATTAACTAGTGTAATACTCATTTTTGGTTCGTTTTTCAGTGTTTTGTACTGTCCTACAGGTAGATGCATATGGTTTAAATGTGTGACAAGGCAACCTTTTATAGTTACAGATCGGTAACGTGCTATCCTGATGGCCAATTGGTGTTCCTAAGTAGCTAATTACATGCACATCAGCTGCTACTGCCTTAGCCAATATCATAGCTACAGTGGAGTATAACTGAGTACTCCACTTGGGCATTGTCCCTTTGCCTTACTTGTGAGGAAGACAGCTTGGAAGTTTTATTTGGAATCTATTGCAACATCTGTATGGAGATGAACAGTAATATATTGTGTGTAATGCCTAGAGGAGTTGGTCTAAATGTGAGTACAGCTGTTATATTTGTGAACATTGCTACTTGTGCAGGGTTTGTCTGTACCTAATACTTCTGCATATGTGTCAGTCTGGCCAGGTTGTTTGACCAGCTCAAGGCTGCATAGCTATGCATATAATGTTAGGGGGTTTACAGTGTGCTTACCAGACATATTTAGTTTGGTGTTACTGTGTATCATACTGTGCTAATAATCAGTATTCTGTAAAACTTCCTGGTGTACAAACCTTTCAACCCTCTGAAACGGGATTAGTTCATACAAACCCTGTTACATCAGCAACTGTTCAATTGTATAACAGCAACTATTTCACATAGGGCCATGTTAGTGTGTCTGTGTCCAGGTATGTTAAAGTTTCAGCAGATGTTGTACAGTAGTTGCATAATTGGTTATGGTATGACAGTATGTATTGATGTAATTATTTCAGTTGTGGGGTAGATGTTGGTGGGTGTACATAGCACATTCAGGTGTGTAGGAGCCCCTTTTATACACGTTTATATCACGTTATCGAAAGATGAAAATAGCAAACGCTATTTTATCGAACCTAAAATATCTAAACCACATAATATCGAACATTCAGAACAGCAAATTTTTTCCTTGGGAAAAAATTCGATATTCCAAAACACATACACACAACACAAGCACACCTAAAAAACATCATTACACACACATACACTTACAATTCTACAACTAACCCTACACTAAACTATACATACACTACTATCTATCCACTTACCTTAACCCAAACCCTAACCCTAAGGTCCGTCACTATCGCACACTCACCTAACCCGCGCCCTAACCCTAACTCACTTAACCCGCCCCTAAACCTAATGCACCTAACCCATGCCCTAACTCTAACCTAACCCGCGCCCTAATGCTAACAACCACACAATCGCACACTTACCTGAACCCAACCTGTAAATCTCCACCATAGCACTGAAAATAGCGAAGCCACAGAACTGGCCAACCAAATTCTTTCCCTAGGAAAGAATTTGGTGTTCTGCAGCTTGCTATTTTTAGCGTTCAAATAAAACGGGTCGATATTAGAACATTCGAAGTTTTAAAACTTTGATGTTCTGATATAGACCCTTTTATACAACATCTATACGTTTGTGGGTGTTCTTTCCCTATGTGAACATCTATCCCTTAGTGGACTAATACTATGGTAATTGCAGGCTGATTCATTAAGGCACTATTAAATGCTTCCTGTATAGCAGGCAGGTACTGTTAGTCCTTGAATCCTTTTGGCAATACATCGGAATGTAATAAAGGTTTGCAAAATGAAAGCTGTCTGTGTAATTCTGTCATGGATATTTGCAGTCATTGCAGTTGTGTTGGTGACTGTGTCCATAGAACATATTTGTAATAGTGTATCAGCATATACTCTTCATATGCTATGTTCATATTGTTTGGGGGGGGGTGGAATGTGTGATTGCTATGGTCCATGTTATACTCAGATATGACCACTTTGGATGCTGTCTACAGACATGTATGTATGTGTATATATATATATATATATATATATATATATATATATATATATATATATATATATGTGTGTGTGTGTGTGTGTGTATATGTATATAGATATATAATTATTGCATACTTTTATCTGTACCTCCATAGATGTGTAGATGTTTTTAACCTATCTATATATCTACATATATATGTAGACCTGTATATATTGACATGTCTCTATGTATCTCTCTCTCTCTCTCTCTCTATATATATATATATATATATATATATGAGCATACACCTTTAATTGGGTACATGGCGGATTGTCCTATTTCAACACATTCCTCCCTTTTGTGTTTTAACCTGTCTGCATACACAACTGGTATAGGTACATCCCAGGTAGCTTAGTGTTAGGTTACTCTGAGGATGGAGTACATGGTTGCGGGATCTACTCCTGGAAGGTGTTATTATTTTACCTCTCAGAGCAGGCACTGGTAGGGAAAGTGTGAATAACGCACATTTATGCAGTTGTGAGCAGGTTTGCCCATGGTCTGCGCAACGTTAAGCAAAGGTCAAATGTGTGAAGTGCTTCTCCATTTACCGTGTTTCAGCGCCACGTACCATCACACAAACACCTGGAAACCCGCTTACAACTGCTTAAGAGTGCTTTAATTCACCTGCATCCAAAAGCCCTTATTCTGGCCCTCACAATAACCTAACAGCCCTTGCAGGTCTTGAACCCGGAACCATGAACACCATAGTCACTGACCTTACCACTAAGGCATCTGAGATATGCATGAATGTTATGGTGTTTAGAATATACATTGTACTACAGACATTCCTCACTACCGAAAACAAATGTGACAGTCAGTTGGTGTACATATGTCTGATACATGTTAATGTTCATATGTTTGTGAAAGTAGGTGTTGCAATGTGACATGACATGGTGTATTATGAATGAGTGAGGTTCTTGCTTTGTGTCCTTTTTATATTGTCCCCATACTCCATGTATGCCCCTCCAGTTCACTTATTGGACATCCGACCCAGGCCCTCCTTGATGCATGATTGCATTACCCATCATTCCTCCCCCACCCCAATCTTCGCATAAACAACAACCACCCCTTCTATGGTGAATTAGGTTAATATTAATTGTTATAATACCAGAGCTGCATGTGTTTTGTGTACACTCCAAAAGTGTGTTCATAGATGCTTATATATATGGCTATTGATATAACTATTATATATATATATATATATATATATATATATATATATATATATATATTATATATATAATGCAGATTAGGCTACCATTTGTCCCAGAATTCATCAACCATTGCCTCTTTAGACTGAAGTAATGGGAAATATGAAATTATTATTATGGCCTAAAACTAAAAAAAAAAAAAAGTTTTCTTTTTTCCTCTTCTTAATGACCTTTGCAGCACTATTGTTCCTGTAGCACTAAAAGTAGTTATAGCCTGATGGGAACTTGCTCATAAGAACTAAACTGGCATTTTTTTTTTTTTTTTGGCTAAGCTTTCTCTATCCTATAATGCACCTTCTGTTCTCACAAGACAATAAATTGACCACAGGTTTCCTTCAGAATCTCCCTACTATTCATTTATAATGGCATTGGCAGCATTCAGAATTACTGCTGTTTGGCAGGTGGTGCAGAAGATTATGGAGTTGTTAACATGATGTTTATTAAGGTCCAGGGTTTGATTCCCTCAGTCTCCTATAAGTCTCTTAACCAGAGAGAGATCAGACACTACCCTGGTTAACAAATACAAATAAATAAATTCAGAAATTCTGGTCATATTATCAGTAACTATTTTCTAGTAGCTCACAAACTTGTGTCCTTTACTTTCTTTTACATGTACAGCAATAATCCCTTTCAGCTGCAAAAATTGCTTCAATTACAGTGCTTTTGTTGAGGCTGAGAACCTGCAAGGATTCCTTCCCTCCCCCTGTCAACCAGCAGAGTCATGTTTCCTGAAATTTCAACCTCACATGTTCTTTCATTGGTGACTGTTGCTACACAGTAAAACAATTGTGAATCACAAACACTCAAATGCTGTGATGTCAGTGCTAGGGAAAGAAGGAAAGGCTGCCAATGTCTTGCTATGTAAAATTTCCAGGGTCAAAAAAATCTTAAAATGTGATGGACGTTGTCAAACTCAAAAATAAATTATTTATTTATTTCTTTAACATTTGTTTACCGGGATAGTCCGACTGAGCAGAGGCCATTTTCAGCGGAGGCCCGGGGAGAAAAGCTCCAGTGGCAATATACAAAGCACATGTGTTTAACAAGTTTCAGACTTTACATAAGATTACACAGATTAAATGACTAGAATTTGACATGACTTACGTAGGTAATAAAATCTTCTTCTTCTTCTTTCAGCTGCTCCTGTTAGGGGTCACCACAGCAGATCGACTGTTTCTATTTCTTCCTGTCCTCTGCATCTTGCTCTGTCACACCAACCACCTGCATGTCCTCTCTCACCACATCCATAAAACTTATCTTAGGTCTCCCTCTTTTCCGGTTACCTGGCAGCTTCATCCTTAGCATCTTTTTCCCAATATACTCTGCATCCCTCCTCGGCACATGTCCAAACCAACGTAATCTTGCCTCTCCGGCTTTGTCTCCAAACCTTCCAACCTGGGCTGACCCTCTAATATACTTATTCCTAATCCTGTCCATCCTCGTCACACCCAGTGCAAATCTTAACATCTTCAACTCTGCCACGTCAAGCTCTGACTCCTGCCTTTTTGTCAGTGCCACTGTCTCCAACCCATATAACATAGCTGGTCTCACTACCCTGTTGTAGATCTTCCCTTTCACGCTTACTGGTATTCGTCTGTCACAAATCAGTCCTGACACTCTTCTTTACCCACTCCATCCTGCCTGTACTCTCTTCTTCACCTCTCTTCCACACTCACCATTATTCTGAACTATTGATCCCAAGTATTTAAACTCATCCACCTTTGCCACCTCTACTCTCTACATCCTCACCATTCCTCTATCCTCCCTCTCATTCACACACATATATTCTGTCTTAGTACTGCTGACCTTCATTCCTCTTCTCTCTAGAACATATCTCCACCTCTCCAGGGTCTCCTCAACCTGTTCCCTACTCTCACTTCAGATCACAATGTCATCTGCAAACATCATAGTCCATGGGGACTCCTGTCTGATCTCGTCTGTCAACCTGTCCATCAGCATTGCAAATAAGAATGGGCTCAGAGCTAATCCTTGATGTAATCCCACCTCCACCTTAAATGCATCTGTCACTCCCACCGCAGACCTCACCGCTGTCACACTACCCTTGTACATATCCTGTACAACTCTTACATACTTTTCTGACACTCCTTAATTCATCATACAATACCACAACTCCTTTCTAGGCATCCTGTCATATGCTTTCTCTAAATCCACAAAGACACAATGCAACTCCTTCTGACCTTCTCTGTACTTCTCCATCAATACTCTCAGAGCAAACATCGCATCTGTAATGCTCTTTCCTGGCATGAAACCGTACTGCTGATCACTAATCATCACCTCCCTTCTTAACCTAGCTTCCACTACTCTTTCCTATAACTTCATGCTGTGACTGATCAGTTTAATCCCTCTGTAGTTACTACAGCTCTGCACATCACCCTTATTCTTAAAAATTGGTACCAAAACACTTTCTCCATTCCTCAGGCATCCTCTCATTTTCCAATATTTCATTAAACAATCTAGTTAAAAACTCCACTGCCATTTCACCTAAACACCTCCATGCTTCCACAGGTATGTCATCTGGACCAACAGCCTTTCCGTTCTTCATCCTCTTCATAGCTATCCTTACTTCCTCCTTGCTAATCCACTGCACTTCATGATTCACTATCCGCCCATCATCCAACCTTTTCTCCCTCTCATTCGCTTCATTCATCACCCCCCCCGAAGTACTCTTTCCATCTGCTCAACACACTCTCCTTGCTTGTGAGTATGTTTCCCTCATTATCCTTTATCACCCTTACCTGCTGCACATCTTTACTAGCTTGGTCCCTCTGTCTAGCCAATTGGTACAGGTCCTTTTCTCCCTCCTTAGTGTCCAACCTTTTATACAACTCTTCATACGCCTTATCCTTAGCCTTCGCCACCTCTCTCTTTTCCATGCACCTCATCTCCTTATACTCTTGTCTACTTTCTTCATCTCTTTGACAATCCCACTTCTTCTTTGCCAACCTCTTTCTCTGTATACTCTCCTGTACTTCTTCATTCCACCACCAGGTCTCCTTGTCCTCTTTCCAGATGTCACACCAAGCACCTTTCTTACCATCTCTTTTACTAGCTCTGCTGTAGTTACCCAGCTATTCGGTAACTCTTCACTGCCATCCACTGCCTGTCTTAACTCTTCCTTGAACATCACCTCACAATTACCCTTTTTCAATTTCCACCATTTGATCCTTGGTGCTGCCCTCACACTCATCCTCCTCCTCTTCTTGATCACCAGTGTCATCCTACAAACCACCATCCTATGCTGCCTAACTACACTTTCAATAAGGTTACAAAAGTGAATAATCAGTATTTTATATAGCTAGGGGAAATGTGATGGGCAACAGATAAATTAGTGGCCTAAATTACTTAAAGCAAGAAGAAAAGTAGTATAAATACAGATGTATTGGGAGTAAAAGAAAGAAGGGTGGGATGGGGTTAAGAAGGTAAGAGGTAAGTAGAAAGGATGAGGTGATGAGTGTAAGGGAGAAAGGAAGAGTTATGGGAGAGGTAGGAAGTGAAAGATAAGCTATGTAGGAGAGAGAACACAGAGATAGAATCATAAGGGAAGTGAGATTGTTGATAGAGTAATGGTGAGAAAGGGAGAGGGGGCAGAATGTAAGTATATGATGTGTTAGCAAGGGAAAGGATTTAGCCAGGATCAGTACATGGGCAGAGCCAGTTATGCTGAGGAAATCCCTGAGTTGTTTTTTTAAAGTGAGTTTGATCAGGGTAGTTATGGTATTATTCCATATTTTGGAGATGTAGTTAGAGTAGGGAGAATGTCCAGCGTTATTGTTAGATTTGGAAACCTGTAATAAGGATTTATTTGTAGACTGGATTAGCTGAGTATTGGTATAAGGTTGGAGTATTAGTTGAAGAGCGGGTGTTTTGGTGGGTTTGGGTACAAGTCTGTGAGTTGTAGAGAATAGCTGACTGCAAAACCAGTCTATGGGCAGTAAGTAGTGGCCTGCACAGTTACAAGTTAAAGTGAACAGAGTGTAATAAGGAGATGTAATACAGGGAAGAGAATGCAAGAGAACTGATTTGAAATACCAATAAAATTTGCTTAAAAGCCCAATCACAGCTTAACTCTCAAGTATGATTGGGAAGATAAGGTAAGAGGGTAAACTGTCAGGTAAATATAAATAGCAAAGTATTTGAGTAGCTGAAAGAACCTAAGGACAGTAAAACAAATATTTCAGAGTGAGACTGCAGAGGTTGACTGAAAAGAGGGGGTGGGGGCCTGGAGTCCAGCAAAGTGATGTACAGGTACCATCTTAACAGAGAAATTTCAGGAAAAAAAATCAATATGAGGGACATACATTAATTAATGACAGTGGTTCTTTTATTTCTTTCTATCAGGAAGTTAGCTTCAAGGTGGAGAGTGGAGTAGCTTGAGTTTGGCTCTGAAGTTTTGACCAGTATATCAGGGGAGAAGGGAGAGGTGAGTTTGGGGAGAGAGACTACCTTAACTGCTAAATTACTTAGTGTTAGAGACAGAGGCAGGAGAAGAGATAGGGACAAGATGTTTGAGTACAGTGAGAGGATATTCCAACTATGGGTTAAAGGATAAGCCAGAAATGGGGTGTATAAAAAGGTGCGGAATGGGATAGCCAGAAGGGCTAGCAGAGTGGAAGGAATGGAGGGAGGATGTTAGAAACGTAGTCTGTTAACAGTAAGGTATATTCAAAGCAGCAGAGTGTATATAACAGTAGGTAAAAAGTGATAAAGTGCAATGGTGTGACCATATTCCATACAAAGCAGTAGCATGTATATAACAGCAGGTAAAAAATAATACAGTGCAATAGTATGACCGTATTCCATACAAAGTAGCAGAGCGTATATGACAGCAGGTAAAAATTGTTTGACTTTATTCCCTTTAAAGTTGCAGAGCACATGCAACAGCAGGTAAAAACATTAATTAAATGCAATAGTATGATCTTATTCCTTTCCAAGAGATGCAATTTATTACCATTAGAAAACTGTATGAGCAGCCATTACCTGCGCTTTTGTTAAAAATATTTAAGCGTAAACAAGTTATCTTGAGCCATTAAAATAAACAACATAATGCCAATAATTAACCATTAGAACACTACACGCAGTTGATTAAGCAGTATGCTTTGTGATGCAGGTGTCAGTAAACTGAAGTTGTAACCAAACATCTGATGATGTTAATCCTCGTTCATTCCTTACGTATGTGTATCGGTTCCAACCTCGGAACTGAGCCGGCCATTTTCCATGCTCACGTCAGCCACAAACTCTCGAGCTAAACTCTTACCCATAATTCCCCTCTCCCTGTTACCTCCGATTTTGTTTGCCGCATCGCAATTAGGTTGTGTCAGGCTACTTCTCTTGAGCTAAGTACACATTTTTGATCTTTTCAAAAATTTGACTAAACTTTTCGAGGAAAAAAAGTAGTTATTTACTTATCTCTTACCTTATCGCACCTAGCGACTACTCCTTGTGCTCTTATTTTGTTTCGTTTTTTTTTTCTTTCTCTTACTGACGAGGTATTTCTTTCCCTTTACCATCGTTGGTAAATCTTTCTGGGCCTTACCTTCAAGTAATTCCTATTGGTAACCCTTCTTTCCCTTTCTTTACTATGACAGATAAAAAAAGCAGTCCAGGTTTTAAAAGGTGTATGGAATGTGGCCATAAAGTGCCTGTCTCTGATGCACATTCTTTATGTGTTTATTGTTTGGGTGTGCCTCATTTAACAGTTGACCCGCCTTGCGGGATTTGTAAGAATTTCACTAATAGGACTGTCATTGAAAGAAAGAATAGGTTGATTTTAAAGGGGCTACTTAAAATCTTCCTTTTCAGAGGCTATTTCTGGGACGGAGGTCTCATCCCCTCCAAGCTCCCACAAGAAAAGGAGTGATGATTATAAAAAATCTAAGTCTCTTCCATCCTCTCCAGCTGGAGGCCCAATGGAACCGAGACCAAAAAAACCAAAGCTTTCCACTACGGATTTGGCCTCTTCGGCACAGACGATTTCAGAGCCTAGTTATTCGGTTCCAAGTCCATCAGCACCATCTACTTTTTTGGCACCGAGTAGTGTGCCTCATACAGTGTCAGAACTGAGGGGCTCCTTGGTTCAGACTCCTTCATCTGCACCAAAAGTACAGTCCATGCAGTTTTTCTCAGCACTGCTCTCCCTCTCAGTTCAGAACATTGATTCGGCACCGACTTCTCGCTCGGCACCGACCATTCCCTTTCTGTTGCAGACTCTCTTGACACCGCCAGTTACCACTTCTGTACCGACCTCATCGGTGCAGACATTACCTTCGGCACCGATGGTTGCCTCAGGGCACACTACTGTTGTTCAGGCCATGCCATCTCCTCTTTTTGTGGTACAAACTCCCACCGTTGTGGGCACCCAACTTGTTCTGACTTTGGATAGACCTGATTCTCCTTCAACTATGTCTGTGAGATCCACTAGAAGCCTCTCTGAACATGATGTGCTGTGTCTTGTGGATCAATTGCTTCTGGTTAGAGGTATTCTTCCTCCCAGGACCTGTACTTCCTTGGGAGGTGACCATTCTTCATCAGAGCCTCCGTTACTGCCTTGGAAGCCCCTTACTATAGCAAAGTCTTCATCTGCGGTTCCCCTTTTGGATCTCAATAAGGAGCCTGAGTTGCCTTTGTGGCAGGATTCTCTTGCCACTACCCAGGATGCTAACTGTGGTGCCCCTTCTTTGGCTTTCTGCAGCCATCCAGGGACTCCAAGTTGGGAGATGACTATTGCGTCGGCTGACATTTCTATACTATCAGTGCCTTTGCTTTTTACACAAGAACACCAGGCACGAGAGCCTCAGGACTTACCCCCCACAGGAGGCCCCTATTGAGCTGTCTTCCCCAGTTCCTCCCTCTGAGGAAGTTCATCGGAAGTCTTCATGTAAGAGGAAACACATGGACTCCACTGAGGAGTCCCTCACTGAAGACACAGACTTGGATGATGGGGAAGGGTCCTCTAGGTCACCCTCTGAGGTATCATTTGGAGATATCCTAGAAATCCTGAAACAGAGAGGTGACTGGCAGCCTTCTAACCCAACCTCTGAAGCCAATGTGTTCCTACAGGCCTTTCATGCCCACCCCCTACTTCCTGGGTTACTCCACCTGCCGACGAACTGGTCCTGCTCATCATGCAGCATGCATGGAAGGCTCCTGACACAGTTGAGGCCATTCCCCGGAGGCCAGATAAAATTTTGTCCCCTCCTGAGCTCGACCCCCATTGGTCCAAAGGTCTTCCGGTAGATGCCTTGTTGGTGGCGGCCGCAACTAAAAAGGACCTGGTGGATGAAGAAAGCCAGACTGTTCATCCGCCCAACAGAAAGTCTCAGGCTCTGGACAGAATTGGGAAGCATACCTTTGCATCAGGGACCTTTGCAATCAGGGTTCTGAACTACATGGTACATTTTACCAGGCTTCAAAGAGACTTAATCTCTGAGCTCTCTGAAACTTTGGCTGGTGCTGTGTCTGATGAGGTCCATGACAAAGTGGCCTCTCAATTAGCCACCATTGAATCTATTTCTAACTCCTCCATGTGTCTCATTTCTCACGCATCAGAAGGAGCAGCTAGAGAAGCGGGTGCAGGCGTTGTGCTGAGATGACTTGCCAGGATGCGCTTGTGTGATTTCGCAGAACCCTTCAAGGCTTCCTTTATCAACGCTCCAATTGAAGCCTCTTCGTTGTTTGGTCCCAAAGGTAAAAGCACACTAGCTAAATGTAAACAGGATGGTAAGACCCTTTCTGCCATGGGAGTCCATTACTCTTCCCCTCAACGGGCTTTCTCCAAAAACCAAAAGAGTGGGAAGATATGGCACAAAAAATCTCACGGCTCCTTCCATGACACACAGACCAATTTTTCCCCTAGAGGCAGAGGGGGAAATTCTCAGGGAAGACAACCCTTTTGGGGCAGAAGAGGTCCATGTAACCAGGGTTCCAGGGATTCTTTCACTGGCCAACCCTACCAGCCCTCCTGAGGAGCAGCCCAGCTGCTTTCCTCTGGAAGTGGTTGGGGGTCGTTTCTCTTTGTACCCTTCTGCCTGGCTAACCATCACCACTGATTCTTGGGTACAAAAGATAATAACCAGAGGTCACCATATCCTGTTTGATCTTTATCCCACCACATTAAGGAAATTACCCAACATGCCACCCAGTCAAAGGGTACAGGCAGCATTAGATATTGCAAAGCTGCTAAGCAAAAGAGTCATCCAAACAGTCCCACCAGACCAGATAGGATCCGGATTCTACTCAAGACTATTTTTGGTGCCAAAAGACTGGAGACCAATTTTGGATCTCAGTGTGTTAAACAAATTCGTAAAGGTACAGAAATTCTGGATAGTCACTATAAAGTCTATCCTCCCACTTTTGGAAAAAAAGATTGGATGTACTCTATAGATCTTCAAGACGTGTACTACCACATAAAAGTGGGCAAAAATTCAAGGAGATTCCTTCACTTCCATGCGGGAACCAGTCATTATCAATTCCGTGTACTGCCCAATGGACTCTCTACAGTCCCCAGAGTGTTCACAAAGTGCATGGCAGTCGTCACAGCATTCCTATGACTACAGGGATTCCAGGTTTTTCCATACTTAGATGACTGGCTCATCACTGCTTCCACCAGTCATCTATTAGAAAAATCCCTGGCTTTCTCTCTCCATACCGCAGAAAGGCTAGGCATAACCATAAATTGGCAAAACTCCAATCTCACCCCAGCTCGATCCACAGAGTTCATAGGGGTCCTCCTGAACATAAAGAACTGCAGAGCATCCATTCCAGAGCACAGAATTCAAAGATTGAGACAACTGATTCCAGTCCTCTCAAAGGAGAAATCCTCAGCTCACTCAGTTCTACAGCTGTTAGGTTCCATGGCAGCCTCCATTACAATTGTTCCCCTGGCCAGGTTTCACATGAGGCTTCTACAATGGTTACTACTCACTCAGTGGTACCCTTTTCAGCTCGCTCCTTCAGCCGAAATTCGGATAACTCACAGGTGCAAGCAGGACTTAAATTGGTGATTGTCTCGGAATCCACTTCAGTGGTCCCGTACCTTCTCCCCCTGACAACCCACAGCCACAGTGACCATGGATGCCTCCCTGATGGGGTGGGGAGGCCTATTTCGGGAAAGATTGTCCAAGGTACATGGTCCGAAATGGAGGCCCATCTGCATATAAATGTTCTGGAGTTGAGGGCTGTGCTTCTGGTGTTGCAAGCATTTCATCCCCTGTTGCCGTCTGGGACCATTGCGATTTAATCAGACAACATTGCGGTGGTCTGGTACATCAAAAAGCAAGGTGAAACGAAGTCTTATCCCCTTTGCCGGGAGGTCATGAGATTATGGCAATGGGCGATGGCTACCAACCGCTTTCTTCTAGCAATGCACATTCCCAGGAGTTCTAACGTGATAGCAGACAGACTCAGCAGGTGCATTCTTCAACCTCATGAGTGGTCCCTGAATCCCTAGATAGCGGCGGAGATTTTCAACTGCTGGAGTCTTCCTTGCTGTGACCTCTTTGCTTCCCCAACCAACTACAAATGCAGCAATTTTTTCACCCTGATTCCATGATTGGCCCTCAGATCTACTTTATGCATTTCCTCCTCTTCCCCTCATTCCCCAAGTCCTGAAGAAAGCCCGCCGGTTGAAGAGCAAATTAATCCTCATAGTGCCATTTTGGCCTCATCAGATTTGGTTCCCCTTCCTGTGGCCTCACCTGCTAGATCAACCGTGGACTCTCAGTCCAACCCCAGACTTGATCTTCCATCCACAGAACCTGATTCACCCCAACCTAAACAGCCTAAAGCTCACAGCTTGGCTCCTCCACTTCCAGTGATTGCTAGGCAGAATAATCTATCCTTACCTGCATGTGACATTCTCATTGCACCTCATAATCCATCTGCCAGAAATACACACCTCAGCAAGTGGAAGAGGTTTACTATCTGGCTAAAAGAAAAACAGATAGAGCCTTTCTCAGCACCAATGCCCATAGTGCTAGAATATCTATCTGATTTATTCCAGTCTGGTCTTTCTGCTTCCACGGTCAGAGTTCACTTGGCCACCATTTATAATTTCCACAATGGGGTCCAGGATTCTTCTCTCATGTCTCACAAATTATGCAGGACCTTCATAAAAGGCATTTTTCATCTAAAACCTTCCTTTAGAGAACCCACTCAACCGTGGGATTTGGCTTTAGTCTTACAAGCTTTGACAACGTCACCCTTCAAACCAGCTTCTTCTTGCGACTTCAAATACTTGGCCTGGAAGACTTTATTCTTAGTTGCCATTACTTCTGCCAGACGTATCTTCGAACTTCAAGCCTTGTGCATCAAGAAGCCATATCTGACCTTTCATAAGGACAGAGTGTAACTGAGAACTAATCCTACCTTTTTGCCCAAAGTGATTTCTGACATGTCCATTAACCAAACCATTGAATTGCCAGTTTTCTTTCCCGATCATTCAAACACAGGAGAGTAGTGCCTACATATCCTAGACATTCACAGACAACTTTGTTTCTACTTGGACAGAACTAAAGTTTCTTGCAAGTTAGATCAGCTTTTTTTGGCCTTTTTTGGACCTAGATTAGGATGTGCTGTTTCCAAGGTCACTTTGGCTAAATGGTTGAAAGACTGCATGACCTTTATTTGCAGCAAGCATAATGTTCAGTTAACTACCACTGTCACGACTCATTCTACTCGGTCAGTATGAACCTCAGCTGCTTTCCATGCTAGAGCTTCTTTACATGACATTTGTGCAGCTGCTACGTGGGCTAGACCACATACCTTCATCAGCCATTACAAATTAGATCTGGCTTCCAGGAGAAGAGCATCATTTGGCTCTATGGTGCTCAAGAACACCCTTCCATGAGGGCCTCCCAAGAAATAAGGTAGCTGGGGACTCTGTCCCATGCGTAAGGAATGAACGAGGATTAACATCATCAGATAAAGAAGTTATGTCTTACCATAATGTTCCATCTGTGATGTTGATCCTCATTCAGTCATTACAACCCTCCCTCCATCCCCCTCCTGAGGCTTATAGTGGATCTCACCTTCCGATTCAGATAGGTCAGTTGACCAGAGGTAGCCGCTACCTTCTTTTGACTTGCAAACTCAATCTGAGGTAACAGGGAGAGGGGAATTATGGGTAAGAGTTTAGCTCAAGAGTTTGTGGCTGGCGCGAGCTTGGAAAATGGCCGGCTCGGTTCTGAGGTTGGAACCGATACCCATTCGTAATGACTGAACGAGGATCAACATCACAGATGGAACGTTATGGTAAGACATAACTTCTTTTTCCTTAACAGTGTAGAATGCCAGCAGATGACCAGACTGAAATGTTAATAACCACAGCCGAGAAAACTGTGGGGTGCAAGTAGCATGAACACTTAACTAACAAACAATACTGGGAATAGTGCAGCTTCAATTATCTCCAAGTTAGTCATGAAATATGCAGAGCTGGTGATCTAATGACAGCTGCCGTGGCTCAAAAGTAACTCGCAAAAGTTTACAATAATTTTGCAACTGAAGAAACTAGAGCGCTTGAGTAAAAGAAAATTGACAATTTGAGTACCTGGAGTGCTTTAGAGTACGATTGCATGAGGTAAGAGTAGTTTACTGCAAAACTGTTTGGACTACTTTGATCATTGTTAACATATATAAAACTGACAAAAACAGTAGTTTACTGAAGAAGTCTTGGTATACCTTGGTTGTTGTTAGCAGGTACATAAAACTGGTAAAAACAGACCATTAATGGCCCATGCACACCACCGGGACCTGGGTTATCATGAGATTTTGAAGCAAACCTAATGTGGTATGCAATGAGGAAGACAAATAGCATAAAATGCTGCAGAAGGGATAAAATTATGTTTTATTGTGATGTAGCAGAATATAGATCATACAGAGAGGAAAATATACCCTTGGCAAAAGAAATATTGTATTTTGCATATAGTTGTCCCTTATTAAATTATATTTAACATGGGTACAGGAAGTTTGTATGTGCTGCATAAAGGGATTATGTATTAAAATGTAGTCTTATTTAAATAAAGTGGCCATGGTCAAGCTGGCATGCTAACACAATGGCAGGACACTGCGCTACTGGTAGTCAGAGCCCAAGTAGCATCATGGTGGCTGGAGCACTGGGCTATGGGCAACTGGATAGTTGATGCCAGCTCTCCTTCCTTGGGGGTGGGGGATGTTGATTTTGTCAAAACTGGGCATCTCCTGCTAGAGACAACAGGATTCTTCCAAAGATGCATACAATGCTAACGGTTTACATCACATAAGAATTAGAACCCTTGCAGTCACTCACATATGAGTGTAATGTGGTGTAGTGTGTGTAACTATAATTGTATGCTTTGATCCCAGTTAGGACAGTCTTTCCCTGGTCAAGTTGTGTAAGTTAGTAAGAAATTATGCAAATTAATGTACTATACATGTATCTTGTGTGCACTGTCTATGTATTTATCATGGACAAATTTCTATAATTTGTAATACAGAATTTACAATTTAGACTCTAACCCAATGCAGAACTGCCTTTGGTAGTACAGTATCCTTCTTTTACCTTGCTACCTTGATCACTATTAGAAAACTCCATTTGCTATTGCCATCCCATGATCTAGTATCAGAGGTCATATATTTGTTACATTATAGTGTCTAATTTCTTTCATCTTACCTCCTTCATATATTATTGCCTATGAAACTGTCTCTGTTTCCAGGGTTTAATACCAAAATTCCATTGTTATTATGATTTGTTTTATTTAATCACTGCCATAGTAAAATCTGCACTTTCCACAGCTGACAGCATACTGTCTTAAATGTTTATTGTATAATTCATCATAAAATTGGATCAGTACCACACCCAGTTCCCGGCCACAAGAACACACACATGGTGCCCTCATTCTTCACTGATAAAATGACCCAAACCATTTGTAATCTAGTTGCTGCCACATTTGACACAGCAAAATATCTGAAGTCCCAAAGTCTCTAAAACTTGGCAGTGGGTTACAATTTATGCGATCTTGATCTCTGCAACTGTCGTTTGACGCACTGACCACAGCAATCAAATGACTGCACACATCAAAACCCTGCTGGCAACATTATTAGGAATTCAGTGTACATACTGAAGCCTCCACTAATTTAGTTATCAACCACAGATTGCTTACTACAATAAAACAGAAAACAGAGAACAGGTAGTTTTGCAGGGCAAGAACCCCCTCCACATTGCCCATGTGAGGAACAGCCCCATATCCCTGCAACTTAACTCTTAGAGTATGTAAACATGAAGAAAGAGGAAACAGTTGATAATTTGTAATCTAGCTGCTGATTCTTCTAAATTCTTGAACGATTTCCCAGTTAAATGATAGTATAGTATTACCAAGTAATCAGGACTTGTGATCACAGATTGTGTATAAAAGTATGGCTATCTGTCTGTGGGACCCAGTCAGTGCATATTTACTAATCAGGTTCATGATCACATCTACTTTTACATGCCAGTGACTTGTGCATCCAATAAATGACTCCAGAGTCACACAGTATCTGTAAGGTGAATCTGCTTAATTATATCAGTCATTCCAGGTATTGTTTTATTATATAGGGAATTTGTTCTTGGTATCTTGTTTAAAATAAGTGCACAAGTTCAAACCTTAACAAAGCACAACATTAAACATTTTCATGTTTCTTAAAAGAATACAGGGAAGTACAGGCATTAGAAGGAAATGAAAATGGCATATACATAAACACCAACCTGTACATGCTCATGCAAGAACACACAAACATACACACATAGACAGACGCTGCAGACACACATATGCACATACACACATGCATGCTCATGCATGCATACAACACTCGTGTATACACACACACACACACACACACACACACACACACACACACACACACACACACACACACACACACACACACACACACACACACACACAACACACAGATGCATGTACACACATAAAAATATACCCATACAAGAATATACAGTGTACTTTTTGAGTAAAAGTTCCAGTGACTACATGCATCTATCCACATGAGGGTCTGCTCACTGTAAACATATATTTAGTATACCCTTAAAGATCTTCACAAAGGATGAAGTGAACTTAGCAAAATTATTTGCAATTTATAGGTTCATAGGTTGGTACTGGGCTATCTGCCCGAAGGCATATATTAACCCAGCCACATTGTGCGTTATTCACCTCCCCTTTAGTAGTTCCCTAGACCCTTGTACTAGCAGCTAGTACCCTTGGCCCCTATCTAGTAGTGCTGTTGGTGTGATCCCCGGTGTGAACTTTCTGTTACCCATCCACTCATCAAGGTTCCTCTTGAAGAGTGATAGTGAGGGGCTCTGTCTTATGTAGATCGAGACCCTGTTCCATAGTAAGGGAAGTCTCTGCGAAGGGAATCTATCCCTCCAGCATGTTCTATTCATTGTTGTGTTGAGGTTTATATCCCTAGAGTGTGTAGCTCGAGTAGATTTGGTTATGCTAAGATGGAGCATTTTCAACAATTCTGGGTTGGACATGGCTCTGTACGTTAGACAGAGATCGCCTCTGAGAAGGCAGTATGCAACAGAGAACAGTTTTAGCTTTTTCAATCATGCTGCATAGGGCAACTGTTTGAGGCCAGCAATCCTCTTGGTTAGGTACTAACGGAGATGTCTAGCCAGGTACATTCCAGGTACATTCCAATTGGTGCATTGTACTCAATAATGGGTCTGATGAGGGAAGAGTAGAGGGGCACCATTACATCCTTAGATCTTGATGCAAACCCTTTCGTGATCAGATGGGTCACATAGAAGGATTTTCTAACCACTTTGGCAATATGGTTATCAAAGGAAAGCTGACTATCTACTTGGGTCCCTAGATCCCTTATTTCTTCTTCAGATTTCAGGGGATTACCTCCTATGTTGCAGTTTGCGGGTACTCTGTTTTTTCCAAAGGGGATTACTACGCATTTTTTTACATTTAGCTTGAGACCATGGCTTTGACACCATGCATCAGTCTCATTTAGGCCCTTGTGGAGGATCTCCATGTCGGCAGGAGACTCTATTATAGCACCCAGTTTGCAGTCGTCTGCAAACTTAGTCAGCCACAGCCCTTCTGTGCTTGCCTGTACTTCTGAGAAGTATATGCCAAAGAGTAGGGGCCCCAGGACAGAGCCCTGAGGCACACCACTCATTACTGGTCTGGATTCGGACATAGATCCCGCTACTCTTACTTTATGGGATCTGTCTGAGAGCCAGTTTGCAATCCATCTTGTGACGTAAGGGTTTATGCCCAGCCTTGTGAGTTTATCAATAATACCTGAATGGGGAATGATGTCAAATGCTTTAGCAAGGTCAAGGTAAGCCATGTGTACCTCCTTTCCCTTATCTATAGCCTGAGTAACTGTCTCAAAGAAATCCACCAGGTTCAGGAGGCATGATCTACCCTTGACGAAGCCGAACTGTGTGGGGTCCAGTGACTGGAGGTTCCCAATCTCTCCATTTATGAGTTCCATAATGATTCGCTCCATAGCCTTACAGATCAGACTGGTCAGGCTTATTGGTCGGTAGTTCCCAGGGTCAGTTGTGGCCCCACCCTTGTGTAGTGGGACCACCATTGCCATGTGCCATCCTATGGGCACATATCCTGTGGAGAGGCTGAGACTGAACAGGGTATTAAGATGCGGGGTTAATTCCTTTTGGAGCTCACGTATGACACAACCCGGGACACCATCTGGTCCCATGGAGGCAGTGTTTTTAGCTTTAGATAGAGCCTTGTTAACCAACGTATCAGTAATAATTGGACTTGCACAATTCCCTGGAATGGTAATAGGCCCTGTAGGTGGTGAGGGGGGGAGAAATTTGCACTGAACCTGTCAGCCAAGATGTTGGCAATGTCAGAAGGGTCAGTGTATTTTGTTCCATTTTGTACTAGCTCAGAACAGACCTGAGTGTTGCCATTTAGGTTTTTGACGAAGCCATAGAAGGCCTTATGGTTATCCTTGCCATCCTTGGCAACTTCCTTTTCAAAATTAGCTTTAGTTGACTTGATGAGGGCCCTCAATTTCTTACTAATGATGATCAGGGATGATTTTTCTACTTGAGATTTGGCCTTTTTTTGTATAAGTCTCCTCCTTTTATTGTAAAGTTTGCTTATGGCCTGGGTCCACCAGACTGGTTTCTTCTTGCTTGAGGAAGGAGCCTTGGTTTTATTTGGGATATCATGGTCCATTCAATCCTAAAGATGCATATAGAGTGCCTTGGTGTAGGATTCCGCATCCTGGATATCATTATCCTTCTGCAAGGGAATAGTGAAGCTTTCCACTTCGGATGCAAGTAGTTTGAAGTTTGCTTTGGAAAGGTTTTTGACTATGGTTTTTTTGACTGGGGGAGGTGGAGGGGTGAGGATGTCCAGGGTTATCAGTTTGTGGTCGGATTTAACCAAGGAGTGATAACGGGTGTGGTACAATGATTGAGCAATGATTGATATGTGATTGAGCAATTCTTATCAGACTATAACAGACTCACTTCTGAAAAGAGACACTTATGTATAGCTTACTTACCTGAAGAGGAAAGAAATACAAATATATTTAATTATATATATTTTGCAGATCAAAATGTATATTCCATTCATTGTTTTAACAATATAAAGTGATAATCAGTATGGATATATTCATTCATTTATTTAATTTTATTTTTATTAAGTCACTGTTATCCTGCTAAGATGCCGTAGACAGGGTGACTAATTTCAAGGGTGATCTATAAAGTGACCTATAAAGTCTGGGTTCATTAAACAAGTTGGTTGATCATGCAGAATGCAAAGAGACAGTCAGGGAAACAATGCCAGGTCTGTACCCCATAGCTTTGGTTCTGCTCAAGAGTATTTCTGCTTGCAGTTCCGTAGAAACTCCTTGCCATAGAATGTGGAAGACTTATCACTAAATCTATTATGTCTCATTCAGTACCAGATAAGGGCAGGCCCAAATTGTCAGGAAAATTTTAACTGGATGATTCTGATGATTTTTATTTATAATGTTTTTCTGTGAATTCTAGAAGCACATTCCTGTAATACATTCAGTTGACAAGAGGGCAACTACCAATGAATATTGGGAGTACAACACATTTAGTTATTAAATATACCTTAATGTGTGTTTTTGTCATTAACTAGTTAGACACTGTTAGACTTTAGTCTAACAATCAAGGCTGATGAACCAAAAACTGATATGGTATAAAAATGAATATGAATCACGCTGACTAGTTCTAAAGCCAATGCCTTACGTCCTGCTCTTTGCAATTTCCATTATCTGGCATTTTGCATGGCTAAGTGCAGCCTGGATTCTAAGCAGTTTTCTAGCATCTCGATGATACATAGCGTCAACTACAATATGTGCCAGCAGTATGAACTGCATGACCCTGTTAGCAGCATATGTGTATCTGAAACAACACAACATTTATAAAGCACCCAGTGAAGACGCAGTAGTATCTTTTCTAATCTGGTTGCTAAGGAAACAGGCAAAAAGTTATCTCATCTACAAAATTCAGCTTGCAAAAAACACAGGTAATGCCTCACAGTTTGATGCATTTTTTTATATCAAAGCTTAGTGCCTGATCATTTTAAATAAATCCAGACTATAATTGCATTGGAAAGATTATGTACTTATCTTCTCTGTTCTACCTTTAGCCAGGCCCACTGTCTTCTGTGATAGTTGTCAAAATAAACTTGGTCTTGATGGTGGTGTAATTAGCCTGATTACTAGAATAATCATTTATACCGTCGCTTAGCATGTGTAAATTAAACTTTGTTTGAACCTGGCTAAGAGCGGATAAGCAAAACTATTTTGTTGGGTAATCAAATGTTTCAGTTTTCATTTTCCCAAACTCTGCAGTTTTTGACTCACCTGGTGGTCCAGTTTCTTTCTTTGACCCTTTAACTGGCTCCATTTTGAACAAGTAGCATATGTTTTAGAAGAAGAATCACGCTTTTAAGGTTCTTCTCATGACTGTTTGTGAAAAACTATAGGCATTTTGAATGAGATTTTCATGCTTTTTTCATTTGTTCACAAGTTAAGGCCAGCAGGCTTAAGTACATATTTTCAGGTTTAAGTAGTTTCCTCGAATTCCCAACGTAGCAAAGTGAAAGCTAACAGAATCAAATCTGGGGCGAAGCTTGAACCTAACTGGTTACCTTCCACAGTACTCATTACCTCTACTGCTTGACATCACTGCCAAATCAAATTATGACTGTATAAAAAGTGTGTACCCCAACCAACTTCATCCATCAACTCCAAAGATGCCCACCTACTAATGATGTAAACCCCCCAAATACACTAACAAACCTGCCTACCATTGGCATTTATGCCACTAATTACTATCAAGACTTGATGTTTATCAGAATAGGTATCATTTATATTGAAACAATTTCTGTATCAAACACTCCTAAAAAGAAGAAGAATTCCAATTTAGCAATGTGCAGTAGAACATTCAGGGAAAACAAGCATGAAAATTAAGAAATGGCATAGTTAATTGTTTGATTTGCTTGCTGTAAACATCAGGGAGGATACCCACAATGCCTCTCATCTTTACATTGCACACGGTGCCAAGCATACAAAGTTCAGACATGCAAACATTAGGAGTTGCTACCCTCCTGACTGCCCCATGTTCACAAATGTCATTTTATATTGGGATCCAGCCTTTATGTACATTAACAAATTCCGTATAATGTATATGTATTTTAACAATAGTTCATTGAAAAAGGTGGTGGTATTCATGGAACGTCAGCCTCCCTGATGAACATTAACTTTGACTGGTCTGCTCATTGCTAACATATATGAGCTTTGGTCTGCTGTATTTGTATTATTATCATATGATAGTTTTTAGGTTTGTGTGTTGTGCACATGTTAGTCAGACATATTTTAATTTGTTAACACTGGTTTTCACAGAGCCATAAAAATCAAATTGTCCTGCCAAACCCAATAATCAAGACCACACCCATAAGCTCCACAGAATTTGCCATGGGGAAATCAATTTAAGTATAATCCCAACTGTCTCATAAGTAGATCTCTGGAATCAAACCATGGACCACAGAAATAGCTCACGAACATCTCATAGGCTTAATCTTCTATGCTAACTAGCCAAAAAATCATTGGAACAAATCTTTCTTTTATGCTTAAAGCTGCAATAGAGACAAATTAAAATCAAGCCATCAGTTTACCAGTATTTTCCTTAATTACTCTAATAGAAGAGAATATATATTGCTGCATAGATGCTCACAGACAATTCAAATTTTAGATGGACAGAATCTAGTTAATTAGGAAAGACTCTCAGCTGTTTAAGCCATATTCAAAAAAGACATTTGGATCTCTAATTGTCAAAGTTAACACTTTCCAAATGTTTTTCTAATTGTATGAAACTGTGTAAAGACAAATATAAAAATATTTTACTTGATTAGCCTAAGCCTAGACTATCAGGGCCATAGCAAGTTCTCAGATTTTTCTTTAAAAATGCATGCTTGGAGGGTATTTGTGCAACAGCTATATGATTACTACTGAATATTTTTGTAAGACACTGTAAGTTGGTTGCAGCCTCTAAACTTAGGTCTTATTTCAGAGCCACCATTATACAGGGCATTCTTGCATGAGGATCTGCCTAAGAGGTTTAGTGTAGTCTGGAACTTGGTCCAGTTGGTAATGAGGATGAAACTTTAATCCTAGGTAGAAAAACTATGTACATAAAGTAATAATAAATCTGCTAGGCATTCCATCCTCATTACCATTCCCTCCCTCCTTTCCCCAGTCTAGACCTGACTAGCCTGACTAGTGATTTGTAAGGCATTGTAATGCACTTCTTATTTAGTTGTTCATGTACTGGTTCTTATAGAGCTTTCAACTTGCATTAACTGCAGAGATCTAGAGCTGGGTCCTGGGAAGCACAACATTGTGCAGAAAAGAAAATAGAGCAGGTAGGATGGGAAACTTTCTGTTTCTGGGCTGACTAAGCCTTTCCAGTCTTAGTACTGTTGGCAATAATTATGGAACTACCAATCCAGGTTTCGTGTTACAAGACGTATGTAACTTTCATTTAAGCAAGAGAAGTCATTGATCTTGTCATGAATTTTAGAGGGGAGAAATACAGAGCAATTTTCTAATATTAGTAAGTTTCAAATACGTGCATTATTTGTGTAGGGCACAGTAGTGCCATTCTTCCAGAGCCAAGACACATAGTCTGTTGATATACATGAATAGATATGACTGGCCAACAAATGGTAAAATCAGAGAATTGTTTGAAAATGAGAAAAGGGATAATGTTATCCCCACAAAGAAGCTAAGGTTTGAATTCTTAGAGGAGAAGACAAGCTGAAGCAGCTGGCAAACCACAATTCGGATGGAGCCAGTGGTGAGTGGTGTAGAAAAAGGCAGTGATACATAATGGGAAAACATCAGTAGAGGGCCTGATTGTACTAAGAAGGCAGAGAATTTGGTTGCAGCATCATAAACAGCATTATCAGCAAAGTGATTGGGTGACTGTTTTCCCACAATACAAAAGTTGATTTATGCCATTCCAGTATTGTCTAAAAAATAATTGGAATTGTTTTTGCAATGATAGTCATCTTTTCTTGTTTTACCATAGAACTTTTAGTTCAGTTTTCCACTTCACAAAACTTCTAGAAATGACAAGGAAATTTAATTGTGTGATATGTTCTCCAGAGCTAATCATGCTGTGTCTTCATTTTCCTTAATCAGGAATAACCCAACCCAGGGAAAGGTGCAGGGCTTCTCCATTTCATATAGATAGCAACAATGGATCGAGTATATTTTGAACTCCTTCATTAAAGAACTTGACTGCCTATGCTATTTGCAGGTGGAGAAAGTGAGGGTTGAAGAAAAAAGGAGATAATTCAGTGACATATGAGATGTCATTGAATAGGACTGAGGAAATATATCTTGCTCAGTTTATGGAAAAGTGATGGAGTTCTTTATCCTTTTGTATTTTCAGACTGAGTATATGAGAAGCGAATCAGTAATAATGCCAAATGGTAGTACAACAGCCACATTTTGTGATGTAGTTGGAGAATTTAGTCAAGGGTACTCCTGTGCCCAAATGCTTTGCTAGTGTAGGAAGGTAGGATGATGGGATGGGTCAGGCCAAAAGGTGCTACTAGGGTAAGATACTGGGCACTGAGGGTCAATATTTAGGTTGCCCATAATAGTACATCTGCTATGATTATTACTTGGGTGTGGCTGAAGAATGCTGTCATCTATACCATTGCCTTAGTCTGCAGAAACATATAGATCAAGCATAGTTATGTGCTTATACTGATACTACGAATGATACTTTCCAAATGTATCATACTTAGAGGGCTGTAAAAGGTAGATGCAGGATCGGCCTTAGGTCAATTGGTGCCCTAGGCAAAAGGGTTCCACAACGCCCTCCAGCACACCACTCGTGCCTCCATTCTGGTCTACTTACAGCAAATAAATACTGGAAAAGCGCCCCTGCTAGAGTGGCGCCCTAGGTGGCTGCCTAGTTGGTCTATGCCTAAGGCCAGCTATGGGTAGATGATGTACTTCAGTGATTCATTGCAGGCATGGCAACAGCTCTTGCTCTCTCATCTCTCCTGTCTAATCTGTCAAGAATATAACTTGGAAGTTCAGCTTGTTGGTTGATTATGTGGCCGAGAAGTGAGATTTCTAACCTAGCTATTATACAGAGACTACAATAATGGGTCCCTGAGTAAAGCAGTAGGGCTTTGCTAGAAATGATTTTACTGTTCATGTGAGCACATTTAGGATTGTTAAGGATATTTATTAAGTTCAAGTAAAGGGGACAAATACAGAGTGTTGGTGAGGGGAAGTGCCAGGGCCTGGATTAGGATGGATGTCTCCAAAGCATGCCACAGATGGCCACAGATGGTGTACATCAGTTTTGCTGGTTGTTAAAAGCTGGAAGGAAGAGAACATTTTCCACTTAAGTAGCCATTTGAGTCTAGTAAAATGGCAAAAGAGATGGATATTTTTAGGAAGAACTGGTAGTGGTGGGGTGTGCGTCTGTGTGTGTGTGTGTGTGTGTGTGTGTGTGTGTGTGTGTGTGTGTGTGTGTGTGTGTGTGTGTGTGTGAGTGTGTCTGTGCATCCATGCGATGACCATTTAATCAAAACCTTATTACGTTAAGTTGAATGAACTGAACTGAACACGCTGTCCCTTACAAAAATCTATGGGGGGGGGGGTTGAAGCACCTAATGAGGTATTCATGCATGGAATTACACAAACACACACACACACACACACACACACACACACACACACACACACACACACACACTGTATCCTCCATACTAGTATAACTAACTGAAAGCTCATGAAACCTTGAAGTAAGTTAGATTTTTTTCTTAGTGTCTACCTATTCAGTTTATTCAGCTCAGTTGAATAGGTTTTGACCAAATGGTCACCAAATTATTTTTGTTATGGCACAACAAAGCATATGAACACAGTAGTTCTCCTAACAATAACATTGATGTAGAATAAATAGCAGAAGTGCTAAATAAATATTGAATGCACAATGTAGTCAGACATGCTGCATAATGTATACCTCTGTCATAGGCTGTATTTACAACCACCATGTTATTTAAGGTATGTGTCACAAACTGGGCACACCTTTTCCTTGTGACCATTTCCTTTTCCCTGATGAACATTTCCTTCAAGTGTTATCAGGGGTGTCCATATGGAAAACACACAGGTTACTGTGCTGTGTGCCCTCATATTCCAGTATTGGTTTTGACAACGCTAAAAGTGCCATGACTTTGCAGTGTAGACAGACTTCTGTGCTGTGCACCTTGCCTTGCTGCCAGACGTCCATTCCCAGAAGCACCATTTTGCACATCAGAGTAGTGGCCATTGCATCAATGAAGTACAGCTCTGTGTGCCATTCATTTTATGTTGAGGTACACTAAGCAAGTATTGACAGATGCATGGCCTGCCTGTGAATCATGTGCAACAGTACTGCAGCCCTGATGACTGATACTTGTTCTCTGTACAGGAAAATGTACAAATTCAACCAATCAAGTTTTGGAAAACTAACGTTGGATGTTATATGCCATGCCTGAACAGAAGGGTTAATTTAACTGACAGAAATTCAGGTCTTGGATGTGAAAATAACATTCTAATAGCATTATTACCAGACATTGACTGAAATTAATCACACCTTGAGAATAACCAATTTATTGTATGAAAACACTGGACATTAGCATTAGCGATTAATGTTCTTACCCAAAAAATGTTTTTTGAAGACATTTTCTGAAAATTATTGTTTAATTCCACATGTATAATCTGTTACCTTTAAATCATTCTCATTTTACTTGTGGTATTTTGCTGTCATGCTGTTTAAGCAGTTCTGAATTCATTTTAAGAAAAAAAAAACATGATTTCTGGGCATATATAATAGCTGCAGCAAGTAACATGCACAGGAATTTCATGTTCTCACAAATGACTGAATCAATTACATGTGCAGGTGTCTTGAAATTCCAGTTTTAAGCAGTTGTTGGGCATGAGTTATGCTGAAGCCCTAGAAGTACTTTAAACCATATGACCTTTACAACATTTGTAGAAATTTACTGTAACTGAAACTGTTAACAAATCCCACTTCCAGGACTACCTCAAGCCCCATCTCTGATCCCCCTCCACCCCTTATCTCATGACTCCTGCACCAACAAAAAAACCTTCACCTCCTCAGTAAAGTAATACTACAACTTCTATCCCCTTTTCTCTTAAACCCGTCCCTACCTCTTTTCAAAAACTACTTCAAAATCTGAAACAATACTCCCTCTCCTCTGAAAACCTCCCAACTGAATACTTAAAACTTATTGCAGATGCCATAGCATATCCTGTCAGCATCCTTATAAATCACACCATAGCAGAGTGTAACGTCCCTAACCTCTGGAAAAATCTATCATTATCCCTTTACATAAAGGGGGCAACTCTAATGAACTATCCAATTATCGACCAATCTCCATCCCCTCTCTTCTTTCCAATCTCCTGAAAAAAATGCATACATAAGCAATTGCTTCACCATCTCAGCCAAAACAAACTAATTACCCCTACCCAACATGGTTTCTACCCATCATACAGTACCACCACTGCCCTAATCTCCTTCATGGACACTGTGTCCAAGTCCCTTGACTCTGGTAATATCACCTCTGTCTTACTACTAGACTTATCAAAGGCATTTGACACAGTGTCCCACAACAAACGTCTTCATCACCTATCCTTTGTAGGCTGCACCCCACCATCCCTACAATGGTTTGCAAGCTAAATATCCAACTACCAACAATGTGTTAAATGGCAAAATAAACTATCCCAACACAACCTGGGTACCACAAGGGTCTATACTTGGACCCTTATTCTTTAATGTTTTTACCAACAACCTTCACACCTCATCACCCTTTAGCTCCATTATTCAATACACAGATGACACTAACATAATTTCCTCCTCTAATAACATACATCTCCAACAACTCACCCAAACTACCTTCACCTCAAAAGAGACATGGCTGAGAGAAGCCCAGCTACTCCTAATTCCTAAAAAAAAAAAACAAAAGTCTTGCTTTTCTCAGAAAAACCAATCTCATCTGATTTCAAAACATTCTCTTTGGATAATACAGAAATTGAAACAGTTCCCATAGCTACGCTACTACTAGGCATTACCATAGACAGCAAACTAACTTTCGAACACCACATCTGCAATAGCATTAAAAAAACACACATCAAAGTAGGAACACTCTGTAGACAAGAAACTTTCTTGGATAACTCAACCAGAAAAACCCTCGCCAGCACCTATTTGTGTCCTTCTCTCTTATATGCAGCCCCCTTATACACCAATTTAAAATCTTCTCATAAAAACAGGCTCCAATCCTGCTACCATAAAATTGCCAAATTTGCCACAGGCTACTCCTATCATTCCCATCACTGCCTAGCTCTGAAAGTACTAAATTGGCTTGAACTCACACACCACCTAAACCTAGTTCAGCTGTCTTCTTCACATAAAATATCCTCAGCTACAAGTCCATCTGAACTGCAGTCCCTCACCTAAAATGTCTTTGAGCTAGTAGAAGAATGGTTTTTACAGTGTTGTCTCCTCCTCAACCGTAAAAAGACTAAACTATTGCTCTTTACTCTTACACAAAAGTCCACCCCAATTGACTTCATTATCAAATCTAAAAAAACGGCGCAGTTATATCTCCTGACACTACCACCAAACTCTTAGGAGTAACTACTGACCATAACCTTAACTGTGATACTCATATCAACACCACAATAAAATCAGTTAACCGAAAACTAGGCTCCCTCTATAAAATTAAACCCTTCCTTACTCCCATAGCTAGAACTACTATTGCCCACAACCACCTTATCTCAACTCTCTTTTATGCCTCTCCTATATACACAAATCTATCTAAAAGCAACCTTTACAAGCTGGCAATCTCCTACAATAACATTGCCAGATTTGGTACCGGCTCCCCATTCCGAACCCACCACTGCCAAAATCTGAAACAACTGGGTTGGCTGGAACTGCATAATCAAATTCTATTCCACCAATTGATTATTGCCCATAAAACCCTTTATCATCCAGGTAACACACCAATTCTCATGAGTCTAATCGACCCATATAAAAATCTTACAAACCTATGCTCAGCAACTTGTATCTAAACAAAAACCCAACAATAAAGCAGGAGATTCCCTTTTCTCTAACACTGTGGGAAAAAGCTGGAACCTACTTCCAGGTGAACTCACATTTCTTTCTTCAACTGCACTATTCAAAAAGAAACTCAAATTATACCTTACAACCCACTGGCTATGTCCTTGTACTCACCCTGACAAATATTTCTCTTCCTGTTATTCTCGGTTATAGCACCAATTTACTACTCACTTTGTAGTCACTTTAAGACCACTACCTTTTAGGTTGGACTTATTGTACCCAGGAAAGACTGTATGGACATGTCACTGCCTTATAGATGAGTTACTGCCTTTAACTAATTCTCCCAATCTTGCTTATAACTATTCTGTTTTCCTGTGCCATATTTATAACTTTGATTTGGGAATCTCCCACATCCTTCTGAACACTCTTTTCTTCTGCTATTGTTTGGTTAAAAAAAAAAAAAAATTTCTATTTTGTTTTACTTTTATCTATCATGAATGCTGTTACCATGTAACACCTGTTTTGTCTGACAAGTGATCTTTAACTGAAGTTGTAATGTTCTGTTTGTTCTTGTCTTTTATGTGGAGCTTTTCTCCCTGGGCCTCTACTGAAAATGGACATATATCCAGTTAGACTAGCCCAGTCAACAAATGTAAAATCAATAAAATAAATAAATAATAAATGATTTATACTCCTGATAGTTGTCCAGCCCTCAAATCTGTCCTAAAACCATATATCCCTAACAGAGCAACTCCATTCTGAAAACAAAAAAAACTCTTAACCGTCTACATTCCACACAAAAGAGCTGGACAGTCCCTATACACTCACGCTACTGTCAAGCTCTGGAAATCTCTGCCAACATACATTACTACATTGAGTGCTTTAACAACTTCAAACACACCCTAAAAAAACATTTTCTTGATAATCAGACCTGCCCCTGCTCTTTACCTAACAGGTGAACTCCATTCACTCCCTAGGGCCTTTCCTTTCTATATCTGGGGATCCCAGACCATGAATTTCATCCACAAACCATTACCATATCGAACTAAGAAACTTTATGTATTTCTACACCCTTAACTATTCCCATCCTACTCCACAATTCTTCTAAGCATATGCTTGCTTCTAATATTTTGACCCTTTGCCTGATCCTCACTGTTTACCTTAATCCTACCTGATTAAAAAAAAATACTACATTACTTTTATTTAGTGTTATCTATCTAGTACATGTTTTATTATTGTACCTACGTCTCTGTACTTATTTAGCATTCATTACTTATTTAATGTGTGCTTAATACTTGCTATTGTCTTGTTCATGTATAATGTCTTAACTTTCATGTAACATTTGGAGCTTTTCTCCCCAGGCCTCCACTGAAAATGAGTTGTTGACCCAGTCGGACTTTCCTGGTAAACAAATGTTAAATAAAATTAAAAATAAAGAAAGAAATAAAATAAATTTATATTTACTAAGTATTAAAATGCAATAAAACTATTTTATATATCTACATATCATGCTGTACTGTGCAACAGGTTACCAGCTTCAGGTATCTGGGATTGGTGGTCAAGGAAAAGGAAGTCTGAATGAGGAGGTCAACACTAGAATCAAAGGTGCTGCAGCCATCTGGCAGTCTCAGGGGTAGTGTGTGAGTGAAGAATGCCAGAGAAACTAATACGTAAGGTGTTCAGAACAGTGGTGAAACGTGAGCAGTGAAGGCAGAGCAGGAAGTTTGCAATGATGAAGATGAAGGGCCTGAGATGGATTGTAGGGTACACACTGTGGTACAGATGAATTGAGGGCATCAGAGCAGAGGCCAAATTAACCCCATTGCAGAGAAAGTCAAGATTATGGTGGTGTGCTCACATGTGCAGGACAGCAGAAGAAGATTTGGTGAAGAAGGTTTTGGAGATAGAGGAAGAAGGCAAGAAAAGACAAGAACATCCAGCCAAGAGATGGAGGGATTGAATGAGACATCACCTGAAACAGGCATGGGAGCTAAAAAGGGTAGGGAAGTGGCACTGAATTAAGAGAGAGAGAGAGAGAGAGAGAGCAATGGTGATAGTTGATGTGATACCCTGAACTCATGTAGAAAAATGGGAAAAAGGGGTTTGATTATGATGTGGTAATTGAGGACATCATGCCAGACAACCGGAATGTAATAAATAATCCTGCAAAACTTCCAACAGAGTGATGAAATTATGCTACAGCCAAACATGCTTCATGCCTCATGAGTGGAAAATATCAACCTCCTCCTTCTGCACAAAGGTGGGCCATCTATAGACCCTGGAAACTGCAGACTCATTAGTCTCATATGCAAAGCCATGGAAAGAATTATCAAAGAAATGATCAGCAATGACATAGGAAACCTCCAGACATTGGACCCATCCCAGTTTGGTTTTGTCAAGGGCAGGTCATGCCTACACAGCCTGGTGGACTTCTTTGAGAAGGTTACCATAGCAATGAACAAGGGAAAAATGGTTTACACTGCCTACCTTCACCTGGCCAAGGCATTTGACACATCAACTCTGGCATTGTTGATAAACTCAAGTGGTTGGGTATAAACTCTAATGTGATCCAGTGGATAGCCAGACAGGGCCCAGGAAGTTAGAATTGAGGAGTCCACCTCTATAAAGAGGCCAGTCACAAGCAAATTCCCTCGGGGATCATTCCTTGGACCACTCCTTTTTTGCATCTCCTTCTATGAATTCAAGACCAACAACAAGGGCCTCTGGCTGACTAAATTTGCAGATGATTGCTAATTAGGAGCAGTGATAAAATCCCCTACCAACACTAATGTTCTCCACGAAAGACTGACACAGACAAATAACTTGTGTCAAAGCTATGGACTAAAACTAAATGCCAATAACTGCATAATGGTATCCTTCAAGAAGTCATCCACCCCTGGTAACTGTCATATTAACAACACACCCCTAAGAGTCAACCTAGCAGTCAGGGACATGGGGACACACATAGACAGTAATCTAGCCTTTGACCATCGCATGTTAACAGTTGTGAGGAACTCATTCTATGTTGTGCAACGTATACATAAAGATATGGCATCTACATCCAAGAAAGTCATTGTTCCACTATATTCAGCATTCGTCAGGCTTGTCATTGAGTACAATTTCCCCTTTGGTATGTACCTAACCAGGCACATCCACCAATTGGAATAGCCACAGAAATTCCTCACTAGCTCTATCCCTATATTCTGTCCTCTACAGGCTGTTTGAGTGCGTGGCATACAAGGCATTATTAGACCACACCTTGATGGACCTCCTGCATATCAGCAAAACAAGTAGCACCAGAATTAGCCATTCTAAAGACTTAAACTTTGCCTGTGATATAAATAGGACCTGCTAGAGAGACAGGCATGCATCCCAGAGAGACTAGTCCTTCTCTGGAACAGGCTCCCCATCCATTTCTTCCCTAACCCAATTCAAGTGTAACTTGGGCAACTGGATGAGGAACATGAAATTCATACCTGCTTTGGCACCTATGTTTCTAATGGACATAGGCAGCCTGTAAATGATTCATCACTCAGGCCCCTGCTTGTAAATGCTTTATCTTTCAAACCCAAGCTTACACTTATCAAGGATACCAGAACTTGTCAGAGATTTGGGATGCATGGCTAGGCTTAAAAAGCGGTAGTTAGCGTAGCACACACCTATGAACCTATAAATCATTTTTCTAAATGTCAGCTGCCTTAACAACAACAAATCAGACTTCACTGAAGTATAAAGCTATGCCCTTCTAGCTGCCTTTAAATAAATCTAGGGAAGAAAAAAATAACAAAACTTTTTTAAATCCAAAAAGTAAAATGCATGCAGCACATGTAGCACAGCTTTCACTGAGGACAAAAAAAAAGATTATTTGACTTGATGTTGTCAGATTTTTTTGAGTATTTTCTGAGTTTTCTTGTTTGGCATTTGCCAAAGCAGCCACAGATAGTACAATTACTGTTAGATGAATTGATCCATTTATTCCTGATGCCTACAACTCGAAAATTGGAAAGCATAATATGGAACTCTGGTACTGCTTACCCTCAAAATTATAGTATTTTGTTTTATATGCCATCAAGAGAATGAAGCACAGAGTGGTTAATTTTTAGTTGAGTCTTATTAAGATCACGTAGGATACAGGCCCATGAAGTTGGACATTATGAAGCACTAATGTAGAGAATTAGATAATAAAATCTATGTAAATCTGTGAGTCTAAGCAGCTGGGGTTAATAATGTGGTCTGTAAAATATACAGGTGGCTAATTATAGAAAGTAATATACAAATGTTTCTACAGCAGGAAAATACAAGATGCACATAACACCACAATATTGCAGTAATATTAAGATAACCTAAACATATGTTCTGCCATGTCCCTCAAGATGTAATCAGACTCAAGCAAAAGATCAGATATTCATCTCAGAAGAATGAATTAAACAGACCAAATCACAAGTACATGCACAGTAAATACAATTTTGATGAGCAAAAAATGAGCAAAAAAATAGTAATAGCATGCAGCTACTGGAGAAACATGGTAAGCAGTAAGATCAGAGAAATGTTGAATGCAGTGGCATAAATGTGATGTAAAAGATTCAATGGAATAATCAATATACCGTATTAAGCTAAAGTAAAACTTAGTGTGAGAATTGACAAAGTGGATGGTGAAGCACAGGAGAAAATCTACTGTTGGAAGTTGTGTGGACCCAGTGAAGGACAGCAACTGGCCACAATGATTCTTCAGGACAAATATCATTTGACTCAGATTGTCCTTTTTGAAAGAGTTACATTTTTTCAGGGTCTGCAGGCAAGCCCTAAACCATACTCAAAAGCTGAAAACATTTCCCAGGTCTGTGACATGAAGAGATAAAGCCCTGGCTATGACCCAGTTGACTTGAGAATCATTTTCTGCTCAGGAAACTGGATTTACTAGGGCGGGGTGAGCAAGAGATGCACAACTTATGTCAGTGCACTCACTAGGGAGGGAGAGTTGTGGTGGCTCACCTCTGTTGACCTGATATTCCAGGGGAGTGACATAGGGCACTCTCCCATAGAACAGGCTACATGGGTAGTGAGGGACATGAGTGCTGTGGACCTGTCCAAGCTGGCAACGGTATCCCTCACAGAGACATGTCAAGGAATGAGCATGCTTCTGTATCAGTGGCACAGGAAGCCCCTCTATGGTGATGCAGAATTGAATGTCACCACCAGAGGGTATGGTTAGGCCTGCAGTACTAAATACCCTACTTGCTGCTAGAATGATTCTACTCACAGGGAAGGAATGGGCTGAGAACTGCTGTCACCCCATGAGGAATGAATGGACCATTAGATCAAGGGAAGCTAATGGTCAGCAGTTAGTTGGTGCCATAAACAAATAAAAAAATATATATATATTTTTTTTTTCAGCATTTCTTTATCTTTTGTTCAGTAGTAATGGCTCTGTTTGACTCAGTGGGATAGGGTTACTACCTGTCCCACTTTGAGTGGGGCAGTCCCTCTTTGGGCAGTTGTGTCCTGCAAAAAAATAAAAAAAATACCAAATGTCCTGAGATTTTAGGACAAAAATATTTCTAAAGTTTTCTTTAATAGTTACATAGAACAGTTGTTTTTTATCTGAAACACCTAAATGTTATATGAAATAGCATAAGCAACTCAAATGCTACAAAAATAAGCTTCATAAACAAAAAAGTGACGTTCTATCCTTTGTACTGGTCATGGGTATGTTTTGTCCTGCGAAATCTGACATTTCTACAAAAAATGCCCCACTTTGGGCATTTGAAAAGGTGGCAACCCTAAGTGGGGATATTATTATCTTGTAATTTGTTACATTCCAAAATGGTCTGATATAGTCTACCATACTGACACTGATTTCATTTTACTATAAAGTTTTTGCCTGCATGATGTGACTGTATGAGGAAAAAACAGACTGTGGAGAGAAGAATATTCATTGAGGTACCATCTCTCCAGCAACTTAAAATGAGAGTGCTATGATTTAATTCTTTGACTGTCTTGTACAAGATTGTCAGTTGTGTTTTAATTATGCCCTGCACTTTTCATGGCATGTCTACGTAATGCAATATATTCTTCCTTTCCTCCTATTAATCAAAGACAGGTAATCTTGTGCTTTTTTTTTGTTGTAATTTCCTTCCTGTTTTTCCTAGATAAAATGCTGAACATGCTTTACAAGTACTGACATAAATGACATGGCCAGTTATACAGGTGCATTTGTCTCATTCACCATATTTCTGACTTGAAGTTGAGTGGATAAAAATGGGCTATTACTCATGTATTCGCAAATCTTACATCCGCAACAACTAAAAACTATCCTTACTTTTCATAATAGAACAAATACTTATTTACCCCCCCCGCATACATTTCAAATTATGACACACCTAATTAAAAATTGTAGAGCTGCTTCTAATAGCTTGTGCTGTAATGCATTAGTAAATACAGTTTTCCAATTATTACAAATACATTTTTTTCTTTTTTTTTTAATTTATTTTACATTTGTTGACTGGGAAAGTCCGACTGGATGCATGTCCATTTTCAGCAGAGGCCTAGGGAGAAAAGCTCCACAGTTAAATTTTAAGCAAAATATGGAGACAAAGATGGCCACTGTTCAGTAAGTACTGTTAACCTGCAGCTCCTCAAATACCCAGAGAAAAACTCAACCTAGAAGGTATACCAGTACTTATTTAATAACAATCTGCTGATCCAACAACTCTACTTATTATCCAGAAACACAGAAAAGATACCTGAACCGAAAATACTAGCAAATCTATCAAGATTACAACAGATTACCTGGACCTGTAGTAAGTCTCAAAGAAAGAAGCCATGTGCTCAGAAAACTTCCCTCATATCCATCTGAATATATACCAGAAGTTTTGTTTTACTTTTACCTGTGACTTTACAAAATGTCAAAAGATGATAAAGCGATGGAGACTACAACAACAAAAACTAAACTTTCAGAACTTATGTCACCTGAGAAAGATTTAAACTCCAAAAGGCAGAAAATAACAAAACAACAAGAATCCGGAAAACCTGGAAATAAAAATAAAACAGACCAAATGGCAAACCTGGAAGATATTAAAGCAGCCTTACTACCTATCCAAGAAGCTATAAAAGAATTATCTACTCAAGTACAATCCTTTGGAACTTCCTTTAATCAAATTATGGAAAGAATGGACAAATCTGAAGCTAAAATCATAGAGAATGAAGACAGAATAGCCATGCTTACCAAAAAATCTGACTCACATGAAACAAACATTCAAAATATGCAAGCTAAAATCATTGATCTTGAGGCAAGGTCTAGAAGAAATAATATAATCATCAGAGGCATGCCGGAAAATATACAACACTATGATTTGATCCCATCTATCATACAAATACTTACAACTCTACTCAAAAACCCAAAAGCTGCACATCAAATAACAATAGAAAGAGCTCATAGAGCTCTAAAAGAATCTCAAGCATCAAATAGTCCAAGACCTGTCTACGCCAAACTCCTCAACTTTCAAGATGTGAATAAAATATTATTAACTGTAAAGAAAAATGGAGGATCACTAATATGGAACAACAACAGAATATCCATGGCCCAAGACCTGCCTCTACAAATTAGGCAAGCCAGACAGCTTCTATCACCTTATTGCAGATTCCTGATTGAGAAACAACAAAAATTCCAAATGAAGTACCCAAATACCTTATTATTTTCAGTCGATGGGGTGAAATATTCAGCTTCTAACAAGAAAGAAGCAAAGCTTACCTTCATGTCAGTGTTTAAATCCATTCCAGCTTCAGAGAACTAGATTTAAGTCCCGTTGCACTCAACTGAACTCCGAGGTCGGATTCATCCTCCACCAACAGCCGAGGACCTGTTTTTCCTTATATCTGGTATCTACCCTGCACTAGGCCGTATTGTGGGTCTGGCGCGACCCTTTTCCTGACTCTACAAAGCGTGAAAACTCAAACAGGAAGTGTACATCCTTCGCGCAAAGCTGGCTTTCCCACGAGAGGAACCGAAAGTGCGTTTGAAGCCTTAGAAGCAGCTTTAAAGATGTAGCGCATCCGGAAGTCCGATCGCAATATAAGTCCCCCTTCGAGAAGCTAAGCAATCGGCTTAGCTGGATGGAAGCTCAAAGGGAAGCCTAAAAGGAACTGTAAAAAAAAAAAAAAAAAAGAAAAGTAAAATAAGTAATATATAGTTACAAAAACGCCAAACACATGTAATATAAGATGAAATGTCAACCCCATTGCCCCATAAACTGTAGTTAAACTTTAATTAATAAGTTTAAACATCTACAAATATTTATACACACATACAATCTATACAGAAAATTTGTGAAAATGAAACATTTAGCATGCAACCAGATATCAAAACATTATATATTAATACAAAAAACTACAGCTAAACAACTATACAGACCTGGAATACATAATCATAAGAACTAAATATTTTTAATTATATCTAATATGTATACATCAAAATACTAGACAACCAGTGAGCATTTACCTTCCTTACTATTACAAATCCAATTGACATAAGTATACAATTAGCATTATTGTATTATTGTAAAGCTTCAACTCAGAGGATTCATAAACCTAAATATATATCACATATCTTCACAACTTTAATGTTGCATTAACCTGAGTTGGTAAAGAAGCATGCATAGGTTCCACCTTTGTTAACTCATTCAATATGGCCCAACAAGCTGGATGGAAAAGATGTTAATATAGCTTATTGTATCAGATAATGGACTACTAACTAGTAGTCGTGTAGCTTCTAGATTTGATAACCATCTGAATACCTAAATATTGATGTTTATGTTTATTTACTTACATAAACCGGAACTGTTAATATTTACATTGTTTTCTCCAGGAGTCAGGAAGCTTTTTCCAAATCTAATATATGTGGTATGACATATACTTGGATAGAGAGAAATTGCCTCAAATCCCCTTTAATATAACGCTACCTACCTAAGAACTTAAAATCACAGGGCAAAATGGTAAAAAGGGTAGTTCTAGAAGTTGGGGTTCACTCGAAGCTAATAACTCGACCAAGACCTACAAGGGACTTAAGTTACAATCACAAAGGAAGAATTAGGCCTAGAGGAGGTGGAGGGACCACCCACAAACTAAGGCTAGATAAGGAAGTTACATATTTTATGTATATAGTTATTAAACTAAATTGAGAAAATAAGATATAGGTACCATTCTCTTAAATAGCATTTATGTTAAGCTGTGTAAATGGATGTCTACTGTCTTTAGTAGTAATCAGTACTGGTGCTTATGATTGCTCAAAACTTTGACATCATATAAATAAATCTAACAAGAAGAGGTGTAGGTCTTAAAGCAGTGTTTGCTAATGAATGAGTGGGATAGGCTTTGTACAAATAATTTTAGGTTATTCAGGATCACCATGTTTCTTTTACCTCTCATATGCTAATATACAAGACATATATTTAACATGGATACAGAAAAATACAAATACAAGTTATTGTCAGGTCCTGTTAAGTTCCTGGTCCAGGGTATTAGTGGGTAGGCACTGGGAAGGGACAGGAATTATAGAATGCTTTCATAACATACCCTTGATAAGAAATCGACATAATCTAAAATATCTACTCATATTTCAACACTATCTATACAAAATAAAGCTATATGAATGTGGGAAATAGATTCATGGAATATTAAAGGGCTTCAGAGCATGAAAAAAAGGAAACTCTTTCTTCATCTATTTCTGCAAGCTAAGGCGTGTTTTATACTACTCCAAGAAACTCACTTAACCATTGACCAATGGTCAGAAATAAAAAAGAAAAAATGGATAAGAGAAATAATAGCCTCTGAAGGCAAGACCAATAGTGCTGGAGTTGCGATTATCATTAAGGACCAATATCAAGACAAAATTATACAATCCAAAACAGATAAAGAAGGTAGATGGTGCTATGTGATCTTATCAACTACCCTTTATGATAAGCCCATTATACTTCTCAATATATATGCACCTTGTTACAATCAACATTCATTCTTCGCTTCATTATATCCTATCTTAAATAAATATAATAATCATTACATAATCATAGGGGGGGACTGGAATGCTTATCAAAACCCTAAACAGGATAAATCAAACACACAAAGATCATATAATAACCAAGCAGTGTTAACATTAAGCGAACTTAAATATGACTTTAGGTTATATGATCCTTTTAAATATGGTAACAAAACTCATACCCCAAATGACTTTATGTTTTACTCCAACTGTCATAAAATGTGGTCAAGAATAGACTTCTTTCTAATCTCGGAAGCACTAACCAATCTTGATCCCACAGTAGATATCCATGCCCGCTACCTAACACACCATTCTAAAATTACATTAAACATTTTCAAGGACTCTAGAACCAACACACCATATAGGGGATATAACTGGTCCTTAAACCCCAACCTCTTAAATAAAAAGGAAATAGTTCAGGAAATACAGGACATACTTAAAACCTCATTAATCAAGATAGTAAAACAGCAATACCCACCGGATATTGAATGGGCGACAACTAAGGCCCAGATAAGAGGTATCTTCGTCCAAAAAGCTTCATATTATAAAAAATTCCAACACAGAGAAGAACAGCTACTAGAGAGTAAAATCAAATCATTAGACCAAGATTTAATGAAAAATCATAACACACAAACTGAATCAGAACTATTGAAATGTCAGAAAGAACTTTTTTTAATCCAAAATAATAGATTATCATTTCAAGAAACTAAAATACTTGCAAAATATGCGAACCATATACAAACTCCATCACGAGCACTAGCAAGAATTATTAACCAGTCTAAAACCCCCTCCCAAATTCACAAAATTTGCTATAAGAATAAATCCTTTACGAGAACTGAGGATATTATTAACACATTTGAAATGATATACTCACAAGTCTATGGAGAACAAAAAAAATTATCCACATATGAAAATAATTGTGACTTCCTACAAAAACTTAACTTTCCGAAAATTGATGAAAAACTACAAAAAGACCTAATAAAACCAATATCTATTGAAGAAATAACAACTACAATTAAAAAACTAAAACCACATAAAGCTCCTGGTCCAGATGGCCTTACAGCAGAATTTTATAAAACATTTTACCTTATTATTGCTCAAATTCTATCACACGTATTAAATTATATAATAAATAATACAATTAATGATATACATATTAATGCATCCAAAACAATTTTTATACCCAAAGAAAAATCAGATCCTCAGAACCCGGACAACTACAGACCTATTTCCCTTCTAAATATTGATACTAAAATTCTGACATCTATTCTGGCCAATAGACTGAAGAAAATATCGAACATAATTATATCCAACGAACAGTCTGGCTTTTTGGCATCTCGACAAACCAGTGATAATACTTTAACGACATTTTTTGGAAACTCTACCAGTACCCGTGAAAAAGAAGACAGGGGCGTGGAAACGCTCCTTAAGCGAAGGCAGAGACCCGCGCAAGAAGCGGAGAACATTAGAGTGACTACTTGTGGTAACTGCGACAATGATAACATTGTATATAATTTGTCCTCATATGTTTTGAATGCTGAGGAGTTATATGTGTTGAACAAGGGTTTGTCATTTGTCCCGAGCAGGACTTGCAATTATCAAGATGTAGTCATGGATCTCATGCTTTTTTGCAGGGGAGTGGCTCTTAGAAATATGTTTGGCAATGTTGTTAATAGTAGTTCCACACTTAGACAGCCTAGCACGTTTGTTCCTCCATTGACACCATCTTTACAACTGTTTATTAATGCCTGTGAAAGGGACCTTATGGCATACTTTCATAATGGTAGTACTCAGAAATATTATAATTTAACTGCATTACAGAGACAAGCCCTCCAAAACTTATGTGATAATAGAGATATTACTATTAAGATGGCTGATAAAGGAGGGGCCATAGTTGTGATGGATACATTGGTATATCACAACAAATTAAGCCAGTTACTATCTGACACACACACCTATAGATTAATGAACCCTTTAATGGTGAAACATATGATAGAGAAAGTCCACAAGACCTTGGAAGAACTCTTGGATGACATGGTCATAAGTGAAGAGTTATACAATTTTCTTAGAATGGAAGGGGTTGTTATACCACTCTTCAAAGGCCTGCCTAAGATACATAAATCTTTGACAGACCCCCCGATACGACCCATAGTATCAGGTAGAAAATGGGTCACAGAAAATGCCTCTATATGGTTAGAAACCACACTTAGGCCATATGTTAATAAAATGGAAAATATATTAACAGACACAGGAGATTTTTTGAAGGCACTTGGAGGGTTAGTTAGGGCCCCTCATGATTCACATTATCTCATGGTTACACTGGACGTACAGAGCCTTTTCACGGTTATACACAATGATTACAGCATAATGGCTATCAGTACATTGTTGAGAGAAAATGGAGCCCTAGATCATCATATTAAACAGGTTACAACTATACTTAGGTTAGTTTTGGAAAATAATGTATTTTTGGGTCTAGAACAGACATATAGGCAAGCACAGGGTGTAGCCATGGGCACACCCTGTGCGAATACCTATGCTAACCTGGTACTAGCCTATTGGGAGAATTTGTACATTTTTAACAATAGAGAATGGAAGCCATATATTGGCTTTTATAAACGCTTTGTGGATGATGTTTTTATTTTGTGGAAGGGTGATACCATCTCCCTTAAATTATTTATTGATTTTCTACACTCCACAACAGATTTCTTTAAGTTTACAGAAGTAACATCCTATACTGAGATAGACTTCTTAGATGTCACAATAGGACAGACTTTACAAGGTTTTTCTACCAGTCTGTATAGGAAGGAGTGTTGGAAAAATACATTTTTAACTTTTGATAGTATGCATCCACGATACACTTTTCCCAGCATAGTACAAGGACAGCTAGCCAGGTTATCTAGGAACTGCACGGATGATATTTGTTTCAACAATGAATTGGAGAGTTTGAAGGGTCTTTTGTAGAGAGGGGGTATAATGAAACCATGGTCAAAGATGTTATAGAGAAGCATAGAGATAAAAGGGGTCATAAATATAAGCCCTGGTTATCTAGGCCTACTAGGGACTTAGCTATACCTTCAAGAGAAATGAAACAGGATGCTAGATTTAAGGTTATGTTCACTTATAGTAGTGATATAAAAGATATCACTGGAATTATAAGGGACAACTGGAACATTCTTACTAGTGATGATAGAATCAACACCATAGTAGGGCCGACTCCAGTATTTGGATATAGGAAGAATAAGAGTCTAAAAGACATTCTATGTGGGGAACATGCTAGTTTATCTTATACCCCTGCTTTATCTGTAGGCAGCAAGCCTTGTGGTAGATGCAAGGCCTGCCCTTATATTTCTCAAGATGTTTCTTTTATACATCCTGTTACTAATAGGACCCATATGTTGAAAGCTAAAGCCACTTGCAGGACTAAGGATATAGTGTATCTGGCTAATTGCAAGTCTTGCCAATGTTTTTACGTGGGCAAGACGAATAATATGTTCAAAGTTAGAATATTGCAACATCTTTCTAGTATAAGAAACAAGGACACACACAATGCTTTGTTCAGACATGTTAGTGAACATCCTACACATTGTTTTACTTTTAGGGCCATAGTCAATGTAAGGCTTAACAAGAGGGGAGGTGATATAAAACACTACACAGAACAGATAGAGTCAAGGAAGTTCCTAGAGTTTATGGCACATAGGAATCCAGGGCTCAATGATGTTGTTCCTATTAAACCCACCTTAAAAAATAGGCGGGTTTTCTACTGAATTGATTTCACTAATTGTTCATTGGGTGTGTTCTTATTTAAATTGTGTTCTGCACCATTTTACCTTTGTCTGATGAAGGGTTAACTCTCAGAAGTTTGTATGTTTTTTATGGCAGAGTTTTATTAAAATTTTTGGATACATAACAGCACCGTTCCAGAGTTCTTTTGTTTTTGTGGCTTCTCAATTGTTGTTCTCTGGTTGGGGTATCAGCACCAAGCATTTGTTTTTCGGTAATACTTTAACACTACATACATTAATTTCATTTGCTAACCAAAAGAAACTAAACATGTACGCACTCATTATAGATGCACAAAAGGCCTTTGATAGAGTTAATATAACATTTTTATTTCAGATCTTACCCCACTTTAATATACCCCAAAAATTCATTCTAACTTTACAAACATTATACAATAACCCTTATACAACATGATATATAAATAAAACATGCTCCAAAAGAATTCAAATCAGAAATGGTACCCGACAAGGATGCCCTCTATCACCCCTATTATTTAACATGTACCTAGAACCCCTATTCCTATATATCAAACAAAAGATATATCATAATGCCCCAGTAATTTACGGTACCAAAATCGCCTTATCATCTTTCGCAGATGACCTCAACATATACTGTACAACACCTATCTCAGACAACGAAAAAATAATATCTGCCATTGAAGACTTTGCATTAATATCAAACTATAAAATAAACCTTAATAAAACCAACATATTCCCTTTAAGAACTCCAAAACCTTTCTCACTTTTACCATTGATAGGCCAATTAAAAGCTGAAGAAAAGGTCAAATACTTAGGAATTACATACTCTACAGATAATAAAGATTTTTATCTCAATAATAGTAAACAAAATTGGGAACACATTTTAGCCGATCTAAAAAGGTGGAAAAATTTGAAATTACCACCACTAGCAAAAGTTTTGATTATTAAAATGAATGCCTTGCCTAGGCTATTATACATTTTCAGGTCTGCACAGTTGCTAATACCCAAGAAATTTTTTAAACAAATACATACGGAATTCGCCAAATTTATTTGGGAACCAAAAAAAGTAGAATATCTTATGATAAACTGATGACTCCGAAAAGCAAAGGTGGACTAGATCTACCTAATTTTGAGATTTACTACTTAATCATAAATGCATATAGAACTTTAAGAATTGCAACCTACGATACGCAAAGCAATAATTGGTCCCCACACTGGTTAAAGATATGTTTTAAATATATTAAAAATCTGAATATTAATCCCAAATCATTGCCCTTTTTAAACGGAGACAACACTAAAACATATAATATAATGGAACCCATCAAAAATTATATAAAATTAACGCAAAATCTCTTTAGATCAGTAAATCTCTTTCAATACATGATGATTCTACAACCCTTCCACAAAACTCCTAACTTGAAAATTGATAACCAACTAATAGACCTGAAAAGATTCCCACTTATAATAAACTTATCATTACAAGATATATATCCATACATAAATTGTTCGGCTCATGAATTAAGACAGCAACTGGGTCTTCCCAAATCTTATCTATTGATCTTGAGACAGATTAAAGAAATATCTACAAATTACTTTAAAATCTAAACATCATTAAATAGGAATTAACAAATTGTATATCACTATGGCAAGCCCTTTTACAAAACACCAAATTTATAACATGCTCATACAAATTGATAAAAGACATCAAATATCAAAATCAGCTACTCTTAGCTAAATACTGGAAAGAAAAATTGCCACTGGTGGAAGAAAACAAAATAGCACAGGCAATTAATTTAACGATAAAATCCATTTCCCTTCAAAAGCTATCATTCACCCAACTCATCATATACAATGACGCTTACTACACACGCCTTAGCTTGCATAAATTTAACCCTACGAATTCTCCAAAGTGCCCACATTGCAAAGATGAAACTGCTGACCTTTTGCATATGTTCTGGAGCTGTAAATGTATATATAAACTTTGGAACTCACTGAAAATACAACTCCAAAAGATGGGATATCAAACAACAACGCTTACTTGGGAATTTATGGTATTACATATCCCCCCAAATAACCTATCTAAAACCCAAATTATCATCCTAATAAATATTTTATGCTAATGAAACTTTACATAGCTACTAACTGGCTGACCCCATCTAAAACCTCATGGGAAAACTTTAGGACCTTAGCGATAAAGCACATCTTAGCCCACAAATACATATTAAATAAACAAAACAAAAAGCCCTACAACTTGAAAACATGGGAACAAATTTTCAATATTATACTGGCATAAAACATAGAACCTGAACTACCTCTTCAATATACACAATACAAAACATAACAATATTTGAAACTACACTTTTACAAGATACTAACCCTGGAGAAAATAACATATATTTTTTACTTTTAAGAGAGAGTATAGAAGCATTTATGTAAATAATGTAAATATGTTGTAAGAATATTCTTAGAATTTCTGTTAGAACATCAATTGTATACCTTTTGAGCAAATGTTCTGTAATGAATAAAAAAAAAGAAAAACAATAAAAAATATTATTGAAAAAAAATTTTTAAGCAAAATATAAGGTGTATACAGAAACATTCAAATTTACATAGTACCAAACTTAGCATTTACTACTGACATAGCATTGAAGCTTAAGATTTGGCATATTTACATAAACTGAACACATCTTTTACAGTTTTAGGTTGAAGCATTACATAATGTGAACATTGTTACTAGGGGTTACATTTTTTGCTTTATACAGTTGACTTGTGAGCAAGTTAGCCACAGTAGGGAGTATAGCATCAAAGAGAGCAAAGATTACACATAGTAAGGAGTATAGTAGCAGGAGAAGAGACAGAGATGGGACACTGGATAACAGGTTAAGTAAGAAAAGCAGGAGGATAAGTAGCTTAAGTATAGAGTAAGAGTAGAGGTGTAAACAGAAAAGTGTAGTGGATAGATAACAGAGTGTCCTAGCAGTGACATATGGGTATTAACTAAGGGGTGAGAATTAGAGGTGGAACTGGAAGGAAGCCAGAGAAGTTGCATTCTTTTGATGATGAAGCTGAAGTCAGACGGCAAGAGTAAGGGGAGAGGGTGGGAGAGCGGGGGTTCAGCCAGGTGGGGAACATGTGCATATCCATGTGTGCTTTAGATGTTCTTTCAGGATCTGATAATAGTCTAATCTATTAATCTTATAATAGCCTGATCTAATAATCTTTTTAATAAATCCAACATCTACTGTAAACTCAATACCCATTCTGGGTCTAGTCATAGTTATTTGTCTTATCTCCACTAGTTTTGTGTGACTATTACTTAAGATGTGCATATTTTCTATTACATCTGGATCACAGTCATTGTTTAATCCCTTTTTGACACATAGCTAGGTACCATGCAAAAGTGCCAACCAGGGTACTGGAAAGGAAAGGTCATCCAGTAACTGAACTGATTACAAAAGGAGCAGTGTAGTTTCTGCCTGTGGCTAGTGGATCATCAATGTATGCTAGCCCACCTACCATGGGGGACATGTGATCACAGCAGTATCAATGCCTAGCATCTAAAGGTGCTCAATTTGTAGTATTAAGATGAGAGACATTCTTGGCTCCACCAAAATGGTGATTGTAACCTCTACTGCACATGCACAGAAGTATAAATACACAGTTGGTAAGTGTTGGAATGCACTGTGATATTGCATGCATGCTCTTTAACTCTCATGGCTGGGGATAGGTATTACAGAAATGCCTTTGAATTCTGCCTCAAGAATAAAAAGGCTTGGGGATGAGGGAATCAGGAAGTTCTTTGAACTGTTAGGACCACACCCTAAAACAAAGGTGGTCTCTGTCTAGGGCATGAAGCCAGATCCACAGGCCACTGCATCAAGGGTGTGCCCCATGACTGTGGTAAAAAAAATGCAAGAAGATAGGGCAGGGCATATGTAACCTTCATTCCTGCAATGGTTATGCCTCCATTGGATTATCTCTCTCTCCAGGCAGTGAACAGGCACTGCTCTCTGAGGAATGAATTTACTCAAGACCTGTAGGAAGGGGCTGATGATAGAGAGCAAAAATAATACAAACATACAAGAGAGATTAGGGAGAAGTATTTCTTCTGTAAGTCGAACACCTTCTGCTCTCCTGCTTTTTGAAAATAGCGACTCCAACCCTAGTTTGGTAATCTAGAGATGCTGTTCTTACCTTTAAACAGCATTGAAAAGGCAAGTCAACCACAGCACTCCAATAGTATTGAACATCTTCAGCATTTCATGTCAGAGTTCAAGCATTAAGGCCATTCCCATTTGATATGTCTGGCAATGCTTTTTCAATATATTTTTACCAGGTTAAGAGCAGTTTGTCAAAGTGTTCCTTGTACCTCCTAATAGTGTCCACAGCTGAGGTCACTGCTTCCCCATCCTTGCTGAGAATGGACTTAATAGTGTCTCCCCTGGCTTGAGTTGTAAGATAATTTCCTCAAAACCTTTCAAGGGCCATGCAAAAGCCAGTCCCTGTGGCTTCACCAAGCACTTTGACTCTTCCCACAGTAGGGCCTTCAGTTCAGTACCTGCTACAATTGCTGCCATCCTAGCCTGTCAATATTGAGCAAATGGAATGCTTCATAAAAGGTTGTTTAAACTTGGAATAGCAAAAAACTCACTACTGGCATAGTCACAGTTTAAGGAGACAGATACGGCATGACTCAGTTGCAGGCCATATAATACACTTTAAATCCTTTGTTTACACATTTTGAAAGTATACATAACAAGTTAATGTCATATCTCTTTAGTGACACAGTGATTTAATACTACTGCAACAGCATTGGTAAACATAATTCCTTAAATATGACAGTAAGTATTACAGAGCTACTTTCAAATTAACACTTGAAGCAACTGGAACATATCCAATAATTATTTTAAGAAGACAGTTTAGTAGGATTACTGTTTAAAATCGTTGATTTCGTTTATCTTTTTAACATTATGCCTAAGGACACTTGGGTTATACCTAAAGAAGAAAAGTGGCTGTGTTTGATGGCATATATTTCATTGAAAAGTCTTAAAACATAAGGGAAAAAACGTGGAACCATACTTTTAACTTACAAATCTCTAATATACTGTAAAAATAACAGGCTTGAATTACTATCTTTAGAAACCACACAGACCAAATTACACTTTCATGACAAGAATTTTGAAATAAGCATAAAGGAGATTACAGTAATAACTTAAAAATAAACTAGACAACAGATCCCATGGAGTGACTCACTCAATGTTTGCCAGTGCTGGAAACTTAAGCACTCTGCAACTTCTTCGGTATGCATCACTAGAATCAAAATTTCCATGCTGTGGCTGCCATTACACGTTTTACCATAAAATGATTCAGCGCAAAGCTTCTTGTGACGCATGCAATGCCCATAACAACTACTGGAAGCCAAGTCTGCATCATTCAGAACTGCTCAAACTAAAGTACAGATTAAAAAAGATAGAAGATAAACAGAAACAGTCTAAAGAAACTATTCTGCCATACAACCCCCTCTCAAAAGATGTCAGAAAACAAAACAAACCAATCAATAAAGGTACTGTATTTCCCAAGCTGAGCATTAAGCTGTACTAGTATCCAGAACCCATGAATTAAATCATGCTAAGTGACTGTCTGTTTCTGTCTTTTCAGTTCAGTCCTTAATATGCCAGCTTATACCCAGTCAGCCTTTCTATTACCTTACATAGATCACTGATATAAGTTATACAAGCAACCTCATTGTATTTTTTGTTTGATAATCAGGAGATACCAGAGTTTTATTATGTGTAACACACTGCATGCCTTGCCAAAAGCTTTGTGCCATTATCTGGTAGAATACAAACTGCTGGAAGACAGTGAGTGGCAAGAACTCCTGTAACTCATCTGTTTATCTGTTAAAAAGAGTATTATTTTAAAGATTCTTCCTGTGCCAAAAGTAGTTTTAAAATGCATAGTTTCTATATTGCATCAACAAGACAGTTAATAGCAACAGCTTCACTAGCCTTTAGAAGCCCTAGCTCTCTAGCAGTTAAATTAAAATAACTCGTCACTGCATGTTGTCTTTGGCAGATCAGCTAGTTGAGTGCCATTTTATCTTCACTTTGCCCCAGTAGTTTAAACGTAATGGTATAGGGATACGTTTTCTGATCAATATGACAGTATATTTCACCAATTTTTAAAAAGAGAGACTTTCACAGACTTATTGATGTGATCAACAGTCTTCCATGTATTGTTATCTAGGGATTCAGAACATCAAGTCTTTTTTCTGTCCTGTTCATCAGTCCTTACCAGCTTCATGAGGCTGTAAATTTGTACAGCTAGATAACATTTCCTGACTCATCAGCATTCCAGTTCTGAATTCTTCCTCTTATGCCTTGCCACCTTCATGTAAAAACAAGCTAATGTTAACAGGAACATCAGCATTTAACAAGCTTGCAGTCTGGGGACCATTGAAGAGCTAAGTGAAAATTCTCATTTGCCTCTCAAACACTGACTCGTTAAGTGACTTGCTCAAGGTCATACAGTAGGCAAATGAAGGCTGAGGGAATCAAACCCTGTACTACAGGAACTACAGCTCACAGTCTTAACATTCTTAGCCAACTGCCAGAGGGTTAAGCACTGCATTTAACAATTTATTCTTCTTTTCATAGTGGGTATACCACAAAAGGCACAGATAGACTGTTTTTTATTATTGTTAGGAAAAATGAAGTCTATCACATTTACAAGAGCTACAGTCTGCACTTCAGACACCAAATGAAATAATACATTTTCAACTCACTGCTAACCACCCCAACCCATCAGTATTTATCTACACTTTTGTTATACAAAGTATAAATTATTTGCATACACTAGTAAGGTACTGATGAGGCCAGAAAACCAAGATAGGATTAACGCAAAGATTAGACCAAAGAAATACAAAGATGTCTAGCATATAATAAAGAAGCTTTTATCAGTGCTGAATATTGGCTTGAACTGGAACTGTACTGGTTAATGATATGTAAATAAAAATGGCTGCATGTAAGTAAACTACAGGTAACCATTTCAAATATCAGGACCCGCTACAGTAAGTCCTGAAATATAAAGACTGAATGGCTGAAAGAACAAACTTACATAGGCTAAGTCCGAGATGCCATTTCTCAGAATATTCCATTTTCTCTGAGGCATGGTGGTCTCAAAGTTGGCATATATAAGTTTGGGGGTGTAGGGGTCTCCCCCCCCCCACTGCCCCTGCAAGAAGAAGTTTTAAGAATAGCAATATTCATGATTCATTCTTCTCTGGGGTTTCGGTCTTTTTTTTTTTGGCTTTTCAGCACTCAGCATTTCAAGTGCTGACATTTTAATAAGGAGCCAAGATAGAACATTTCTGTCTAGATAAAAAAGTTATAATACTTTTCTCTTTCTCTTAAGTACTATCAGAAGTGCTAGTGATTGACTGAAACTGATCGGCCATGCTTTAAATTAAAAATAAATGATCATAAGGAATCAACAAACAGCACTTTCAATTAAGGCATTTATATTTGCATTCAAATGTGCTATCTGAAATATTTGCAAATGATTCTAATTAATTTTAGCCAAAACAATCTGAATCATTCATGTGCCGCAGTTTCTAATTTTGTGGAAGCAACATACATTTTAAAATGCTAACAGGGAATCATTTTACAACATGTCAACATAACTGCCTGTTATCCCATTGCTGCCACCCAAATTGAGCTGAAACATTTTTGCTTTGCAGTTTATGATTTGGGGGATGTTACTTAGAGCTTTTTGAAATAGCCACAGGGAAACAACATACAGCATTTGGTGGAAAACACAGATGACATCCCTGTAGAACACTCATAAGTCAGAGACAGTGTAAAAATGGTAGCCCACCACTGATAGTACTAAGAATCTTCAGTCTGTTGTCAGCCTGAGCAAATAAAGTAAATTTGGAGTCATTAAACTGTAGTGAGATTAGGTAGAGAAATAAAGATACAATTTTGTTATTAAATCCATTTTTGCATTGGCTTTATATAACACAGAGAACTCTTTTGAGAGGGTCTGGAATAGGAAATACAGTTGTTTCTCTCACACAATGACATGAGTGCTGTAATAATGCAACAGGAAATGAGACAGTCTCATAGCACTGTCACTGAGGACTGAATTCAAAGAGGGATTAATTGCTCAAAATGTGCTAGTGAAGTACATTGAAGTTGCTCATTATATCATGAGAAAAGTCTGCATGAGTATAGACAGACTCCTGTAATTCATAGGTTCATAGGTTCATACTAGGCTATCTGCCCAAGGGCATTTATAAGGCTAGCCCATAGTTATTTGGCTTTCGCCACCCCTTTAGTTTGAATAAAACTATGCCCATTATTTTGCTGTGCCTCTGTCAAGCAGTGACACTGAAGTAATCCCTGGGGTATATCTGCGATCCCCCATCCATTGGTCAAGATTCCTCTTGAACAAGGCCAGCGAGGTGCTCTGCCTCACATGTACCGGGATTTTGTTCCACAGCATAGGGAGTCTCTGGGTGATGAATCTGTCCCTCCAGCACGTTCTATTAATAACTGTGTCAAGGTTTAAGTCTCCCACCCTTGTGGTTCTGAGGGATCTAGATTTTTTGAGGTGAAGCATATTCATCAAATCAGGGTTTGACATGGCCTTATATGTCAGGCACAGGTCACCTCTGAGCAAGCGGTATGAGACTGAATAGAGCTGGAGTTCTTTCAGTCGGGCAGCATAAGACATATTTTTGAGACCCTTTATCCTTTTGGTGAGGAACTTTTGGGGCCTTTCCAGCTGCTGCAGGTGTCGGGTCAGATACATTCCGAATGGGGCATTGTACTCAATCATAGGTCTTATGAGTGATGAGTACAGGGGACAATGACCTCCCTTGATCTAGATGTGAATCCCTTCATGATCAGGTGGGCAATGTAGAAGGTTTTCCTAACTACTTTAGCAACATGAGTGTCAAATGAAGGCTACTGTCAACCTGGGTCCCCAGATCCCTGATGACTTCTTCTGTGCTCAGTGGATTGCCACCTATATGGTAGCTAGGGGTAACCTTGTTTTTCCCGAAGGGTATGACTATGCATTTCTTGGCATTTAACTTTAGGCCATGGCTCTGGCACCAGTTATCTGTTTCTGTGAGGCCCTTCTGAAGGATATCTGTGTCAGATGTGTTTTCGACTATGGCGCAGTTTGCAGTCATCTGCAAACTTTGTCAGCCATAACCCTCCTGTGTTTGCTTGTACTTCAGAAAAGTAGATGCCGAACAAGAGTGGACCCAGGACTGAGCCCTGTGGGACACCACTTGTGACAGGCTTTGAGTCTGACATGGCTCCAGCAACTCTGACCCTGTGGGTTCTGTCACTTAGCCAGTTTGCAACCCATCTTGTGATGTATGGGTTTACATTCAAGCTGATGAGTTTTTCGATGATACCTGAGTGGGGTATTGTGTTGAAGGCCTTTGCCAGGTCAAGGTAGGCTGTATGGACTGCCTTTCCCTCATCAATGGCCTTGGTGACTGTTTTGAAAAAGTCAACCAAGTTTAAAAGGCATGATCTGCCTTTGACAAAGCCAAACTGGGTTGGATCCAAAGTCTGCAAGTTCCCTATGTCTTTATTTATGAGTTCCATTATGATCCTCTCCATGGCTTTGCAGATAAGGCTTGTCAAGCTAATGGGACGGTAATTTCCAGGGTCGGTGGAGGCACCGCCCTTGTGAAGTGGGACCACAGTCGCCGTGCGCCACTCCTTGGGCGTATCCTGAGGTGAGGCTAAGATTAAACAGCTGTCCTAACTGCGGGTTTAATTCCTCATTGAGTTTGTGGAGCACACAGCCGGGGACACCATCCGGTCCCATGGATGCTGTGTTTTTGCTTTGGAGAGCAGTTCTCACCTGGGCGTTTGAGATGTTTGGGGGCTACAATCCTCTGGTATAGATATCTCTCCTTTTGGGGAGAAGTTTGCACTGAACCTGTCAGCCAGTATGTTGGCAATGTGTGTAGGTTCAGTAATCTTCACATCATTTTGAACTAATTCTGAGCATATCTTGGAGTTTCCTCCTAGGTTTCTAACATAGCTAAAGAAGGCCTTATGATTGTCTTTTGAGTCCTTGGCGATTTTTCTCTCAAAATTTGCCTTGGATGATTTTATGAGAGCTCTTAGTTTTTACTTATAATGATCAAAGGTGTCTTACCTTTCAAGGATTTTGCTCTATCTTGTAGTAGCTTCCTCCTTTTGTTGTAGAGCTTGTTTATGGCTGGGGTCCACCAGACTGGACGCTTGCCTTTGGTACAAAGAGTCTTAGTTTTGTTTGGGATTGCCTGATCCATGCAGTCCTGTAGGTGCTGGTAAAAGGCATTTGTAAGTGATTCAGCGGTTTGAGTAATGTTTACCACTGGCTCAGGGGCCTTAAAGGAGACCACACTAGTTTTTAGAAGTGTGAAGTCGGCTTTTGAGAAGTTTTTCACTGTGGTCTTTTTATTTCAGGTGGGGGGATGAGGACCTCCAGCGAGATTAGTTTATGATCTGATCTCACCAGTGAGGGGTATACTTCCGGTGTTGAACATTGTGATCCCATGTTCGTGATGATGAGATCAAGTATGTTTTCTCCTCTTGTGGGGATGGTGACTAGTTGTTCCATGGCATTTGAGTTTATGAACTCCAGGAACCTTTGGGCTAGAGTGTTTGGGCTTGAGTAGTGTTCCCAGTCTATATTAGGGTAGTTGAAGTCACCTAGTATGATGGTGTTTGGAGATACATTTATCCCTCCATTGTTTTCAGGAAGGCCATGTGAGGTTCCTGAGTTTGAGAGGGTGGCCTGTAACATGCTACAAATTGCAGAGCAGTCTTGCCTATGGTTAATTGCATCTGGATGGTCTCCGATGCATCGTGCGTTGCCACCAACCTTGAGGTGTGGGTGTCCTTTATGAATATGGACACCCCCCCTCCTTTCTTGGTGTTGTCCGGATTTTGGGGCCAGAACACATGATATGAGGTGAAACCTGATAGTGCTGGGGTGCTCTCAGGAGCCTTGAACCAGGTTTCTGTCACAGCACAGACATCAATGTTCTCCATACTGAGAAGGGCCTCGAGTGCGTGCATCTTGAGATTGAGACTTCTGGCATTGAGCAGCATTACCCTTAGTTTTTTACTTTTTTGTGTTCTAGGGTGGTAGGTTTAGAATTTGAGCCTTGCCTAAAAAAGGCACTATGGGGTGGCAAGAGCCTTTGCCAATATCCGGAAGCCTAGGGGTGACAGGTGCAAGCCGTCCCTTGCGAAGCAGCGTGGCTTGTCCAGCATGTCATCCCAGGCAGACAGACATTGGATCCCCTTTGAATGACACCAGAATTTAAGCCAATTATTAAAGCTGATCATCTTATCACTGTATTGTGGCATCATTCTAGGTGAAGGTAGGATACTGCTCAAGGTCAGGGTCATACCTGCCTGGGCTACATAATCAGAGAGCTCCTCAATGTCTCTTTTCAGGTAGTCCAAGGAGGTACGTCTCAGGTCGTTGACACCAGCATGGACAATGACTGAGTCGTACTTGTATCTGCTGTTGAGAGACCTGAGTGCTTGTGTTATGTGGCAGATTCTAGCGCCCGACAGGCAGCTTACTGTGACCTTCTCCTTACTCAGTCTGGTGAGCGGGACGTCAGTGTGTCTGACTATGGAGTCACCTATGACAAGTATGTTTGGTGTTGTATTTAAACTATAACTTACAAATTAACTTGAGGGTAGCATTTTTACATAGCACAAGGGCACCAAACTCCAGGTTTCAAACACATAAATGAAATAAAGGGTATACATGAGCCAGTAAAATACAGAACTCCCTTAAGAGTGATGTATGCTTGTTAAGTTAGTGTTCTTTACTACTAACTGCTTAACTGAAGTCTTGTCAGATACTCATTACAGTATACGTAGTACATAATTAATTCTATATTTAGGATATTTACTACAGGAAAAAACAGTAGCTGTATTGGAGAGAAAGTAGCAAACAGAATCTGGTGTAGACATAAATATTTCTGGCTACTACAGAGAGAGCAGTTTGGATGATGATATTCAATTCCAAAAATTCTGGCTAAGCCTATGAAAAATTATTTTTCATTAGCCTAATAAAGGAAACAGCAGTAACTAGTTGCAGAAGCCTTTACAGGCTCTAAAACAGAACATGTACTAAACCAGTTCTAGTTGCTTCAGTATAAACAGCAGTGGCAGGAGCTACCAAGTTATTCCTTACATTGAGATTCCATTTATAATATCCTCCAGAGTTAAACCAGACTCTGAGGTGGGGAAATAATGTCTTTCAGCTCTACTGCTCACAAGGCTATTAATTACTTTTTGGTGGCACAGCATTTATTTGCCTAAATCTGTTTTAAAAAACCTTGCTTCTCATCATTGGAATGATTTGTGATACTGCTCCCAACTGTTTCCTTTATTAGCCCTAAAACAAGAGATCTTTTCTTAGGACATACTGGACAACCTTGAACATAAAGTACAAAAAATGTCTAAGTATGATTGCTATGCCTGAAGTGGGTTCTACCATTCTGTTAACTGTTGGACTCATTTGCTGGTCTACTATGTTAGTACATGAAATGACTAATAAAACTGTAAATTAAGAAGCTTTTTAAGGAAGTGCTAATACTATTGCAATACTTGCTAAATGCTATTATTTGTTAATTTCTTTACATTTAGAAATGTATTTTCTGTTTGACAGTGATGTTTTTGCTCCATCATTATTGTCTGCTATTCCTTTTACTGCAGTCATTACCTGGGCTTAGCCTTAAAATGGTTCAGTGGGATCAGTGCTCCATTCCGGTCAACAAATCTAAATAAATAAATGTACTTAATTTCTGATACTTTTCATTTGGACACGTTGTGACTTTGATCACTTTGATTAAATTGCATTCGCCTGCATACTGTAGCAGCATTTGTTTGTACAGTATGTGCTACCATATCATGACAATCCAGTGGCGGATCCGGGAATCTGTAAAGGGGGGTGCAGTCTGGTTAGTTGACTACTGGGATGGGAGCAGGAAAGTGGGACACTAGTTTGGGGAATGTGGAAAGATCACCATATGATGTTTTGATATTATGTATAAAAAGACAGCACTACACGTTCAGTTGCACTTTATTTTGCTGTGGATGTGGTAGTAGAAATAGGTAATTTCCATGTAGCACACAGCAGTACAAGTTGTTTTTTCAACATATGCCTGAAAGAGATGCTTGGATGCCCATGGCAAGTCACAGTCCCTTTCCATGGCATAGCTGGCATGTGCATTGTTGTAACCTAGGAAACAATCCCACTGAAGGTGATATTAGCCACAACAAATACCATAGTAAATTTAAGTCATTTTTTGGTAAATTAATAATGATGTATGTCGAAATAGTGAAATCCAGTTAAGTAAAAGTAATACAACAATTAAGTAGATGTTATGAAAAAATCCCAAAAAGCAAATACTCAGTTTAGTAATTGTATGAATCTTGTAAATGTTACTAAAATAGATATTTCCATATAAATATCCCCTGACTATATACTTGCTGAGCTTTTCTTAACAATGTTGTTTTAGTTTCATCTTGAATTTGACTCTGTGTTTAAAGTAAAAAACCTTCAATGTCTATCTTTTCTTCTTTTCAGGGTATTCAGATTTGCAAGTCAAATAACCACTAATCTAGCCACTATGCAAATAATAGCATATTCTAATTATGATTTCACAAATAAAAAAATTTAGCAATGTATGCTTTAAATACACAAGATGCTCTGTTAAAATATTTCACAGGCCCTTTTGGCAATATACAAAACCCATATGTAATCCTCTTAAATCTGGACCAGTCAGAAACTTGGCTGGCTATATTGAAAATGCCTCTGTGGTGGTAAGAAAATGCTTTAGTTATAAATATATCCTTTGCATTATCCCACCATAGTCTAATAATTCCTTCCTTATTAGGGTCATCATTGAATATAATGCCTGATTCAGCATGTACCTCACTAAACAATTAAACATTCTTAAAATGCAACCAGATTTCCTCACTAGACCAAGTGAAAACTAAGTCCATACACTTTATTTCACAAAGACTCCTCAGGGGATATCCTTGCTTATGAACAACCCAGTATTCTAAGACCTTATCCACCCTAAATAGAATCATTTTAAAGCAAATACCAGTTCTGGAGACTTAAACCTATATTACAATAGTAAACATACCAAACAGCATGATTGGTATGTAAACCTGAGTACCTCCAGTTCCAGAATAGGCAGCCTTTATAAATCAGAGAAATTCCACAGCAACCTTTAAAACCAATCAGAACTACTGAATGGAAGATCACAAACTTTCACCCATGCCATAATGGGGGAAGTTTACTTAATGGTGACATTAATGTACCACCAGTATTGGGTGACAGGGCTGTGATTCTTGATGGCCCCTTAGCATTAAGGCTAACAACCTATCTACCTATAATTTTCTGAATATTTGTTGTGTGCAAAACTGGCCAGAAGTTGGTAGAGCACCAGACTTATAGTAAAGCTAAAGTCAATGCTTCCATGTATGGAGCTATTTCAGCAGCTTCTTATGAGACATTATTTAGCTCTAAGCCTGTATGAGACAAGAAGTAATGTAAATCAATACAAGCTGCATTATGTGGAAGAATACTGTCCCTTAAAACAACTGCATTGAAATAAACAATACATAGTGACAATTTCAGTGAATTGGTATGCAGTTGCTGTAATGATAACATTACAGTAGGTCTGCAGTTCCATAAGCTGATTGTAGTACTATATGATACTATGAGGTCTGCTGGGATTTACTTACGTACTTTATTAAACAGGGATTTTATTTCTTTTAGGCATAATTCTAAGTGTGTGAATACATCTGTTTTTACTCCCATCACCGAGCTAATCTGAGCCAAGCCACACAATGCTATCTACCCTATTTTCTCATTGCTTAACATATCAGATGTGGTACAAAGTAACCATTGTACAGTATTCTATAAGTAGTTTCACAAGTTACAATGGGTACTCAGGATTTAGGCCAACTTAACAATGGCCAAGACACTGAAAACTCATTCACTGGCACCCGTCTATGGAAAAGCCACCTGGAATGACAGCCCAACATACTGAGCTCATACTAAAAGAATTCAAAGGCTATGAACATAAAAATAATTTTTGCAGAGCAGGGGCAAGCCTTCTGATGCATGCTCCTCACCTGAACGTTATTAACTAACTCCTAACTCATATAGACAATAATAATTAGTAATTGGAAAAAATAATCCCCATCTTTCATGGGTAGGGAAGTTCATCCTCTGTACACACACACACACACACACACACACACACACACACACACACACACACACACACACACACACACACACACACACACACACACACACACACACACACACACACACACACACACACACACACACACCACCAACAACAACATAACTCTCAACCTCGTAGTGCAAGAAATCAGGGCAAAGTCTAAAATTATGGGGGGACAAAGTCCAAAAAATAAGAGACAGATTTTAAACATTGCTCTTACAACCAGACATTTGCTAGAATAACAGGATTTCTGTTATTGTGTATTTTCTATAGAATATGAAGTCTGAAACTCAAATGTATGTCATTATTTAGTGACTTCAGTCATTAGTGGTTTGCCAGAAAAAACACAAATTTTCTGAGGATTAAACCAAAAATATGAGGCAAAAAGCTGGACATTCTACAAAAATCTGGACAGTTGAGAGGTATGATTTACAACAACAAAACTCACACACACAAGTAATCTGCCCATCCCATCAACAAATCATACATAAAATGATAGTTCTGAAAAAGTGGGCATTCAAAAGTTTCACTTAGTGGAAGAGCCCTCAAGGAAATAAACCGTATGGAGTATATTTCAAAAAATGGAGCATTTGCTGAAAAGGATTGATACTGCTTAATTACTGTGCTCTGATGTTTCATTTCTAATGCAGCATGCTGGTGAGCTGTAAAACAAATCTGGGCAGGACTTCTAACAATGTTATTTTAATTTATTTTTTATTATTTTGTTTATTTAACATTTGTTGACCTGAAATATCCGACTAGGACAGAGACTATTTTCAGTGGAGACCTGGGGAGAAAAGCTCCAGACGCATGTCTTTGGAATGTGGGAGGAGACCGGAGTACCCAGAGGAAACCCATTCAAATTCAGGGAGGACATACAGACTCTGCTCAGAAGGCACCCCAGCCGAGAATCAAACCAGAGAACCTCTTGCTGTGATGCTTATTTGAGATCTTATGACAAATAAGCAAAACTTTTGAAGGTCATTCTGCATGACTACTAAATGCTGATTTTCTGTCGGGCTTAAACATGTTATAACATTAACATCATATATCATATATCATATATCATATATAGGTTTATATCATAGGAAAAAGCTACAGTTCTAACCACCTGCCTGTGTAGTTGTTTTTGAAAATGATGGAGTAACTCTTTGCTGTTGCTGGCCCAGCATTCTGTAAGCACTAAGGAGGTATCATGCTGGTCTAGCACTACTAAGCTGTAGACATACTGTGGCTGGAATGGGAGTGTCTCAACCCTCTTCAAGTCCATCACCCCTAGGAACTCAGCACTTCTATAGTGACTATTTCCAGGTCACAATGTTTAAAAGTAAGAAAATGTTACAATACCCCAATAACATACCCAATTAACAGTGTTATCTATTATTATTTCTCCCAGCATCATCAAAATCATATGTAAAGCATAAATTTATTGAGCTAATACAGTAGTAGGTCTAGCACCCAGCAATAGTAGAGTATGTACTAATGGTGCTTGTCCTACCTGTACATACAATACTGTAACTACTGATTCTTATCTTTGTGAACATGATCATACAGATGTTAGAGTCATGGCTGAAGAACGGTGACAGTATCCTTCATCACATTCAGGCAATGCATAATTCCTTCCAAAGTGAGACACTTAAACTTGAGCAAGTAGAGGAGTTCTACTAGTCAGAACAGTACTAACTGCACGATCATCTCGTCAAGTCACGACCATAACTGTGTAATAATTCATTCACACTCAAGCCAACTATGAAGTAAAAGTAAGCCTTCTTTACCAAACTCCAACTAATTCCAAATTTGTAAACAGGTTTATTATTACTATTATTCACATTTACAATGCAGTAATGCATTTTATGTTGGTGACTTTAACATGCACTGGGATCCTAGACACAATTTGCTTCCATACAGCATACCATATGAATAGTTTTCCTACCATATCATAAAGCTTACTAATTTCAACTCCAGATCTATTAAACATGATAATAGAAAAGATCTGCTTCAAATGTAGTCACACAGGCAATGTGCAGAAGACAAATCTCTTGTATTCAGTGATCATGTATCATCACTACTATCAGTTTTGGAAAGAGAAAGGCCCACTAAAGGTAAGATCATCCCAAAAAGTTTTTAAACAGACTGGCCAAAAAAAACATAAAGTTAGAACAGAAATGGCAGTGACACAGAGGTCCTGTGAAATAAATCACTCGGACTGTGGAACTGCGGTTTAGTACTTTCTAACATTTTTTACAGTTGCTAAATATGCACTATACTGAACAGAGCAAATGTGCAAGGAAGGCCTGCTCCACAGATTAATTCAGAGCTAAAGAAAGCCTTTAAAAATCTTAATGCAGCCTGGCATTAATGGAAACACACCTGCAAGCTGATTATGAGTCAGAAGTTGAGAAATCACTAGACAATAATACCAAAGACCATATTTCTACAACTGTAGCAATTTGTCTTGCTAGGGAACTGGACTTTAAATGAGGGCCTAGTACTTACCCAGGCAACAGGAAGGGTGGATAAAAGAAGGTGCCAACTCTGAAGGATCTGCCACCTCGCCATTCCTAACGGCAAAACAACTTAAGTATGATCTGATTTTGAAAAGACCTGAGCATACACTTTGTAACTGAAGCTATAGTATACGGGATCTGTAGTATTTTGTTTCAATTTTGGTCCAAACTGCCTCAGGAACACTTCAAGAATAAATGATCCAGGCCAGTGTGCATCTACTGCACTGGACACATTGCACAACACAAAAGTTTAAACAAATCAGTCCGACCCCCTTGCAGAAGAACCTTGAATTAAAAAGGCAACAGAAACTGAAAAGAAAAATGGTCATTCAGCAGCTCCACCAACAGAAAGAAAAATAAATGAGGTTTGACTGCAGCTGTATTTAAAGGGAATTAAGCAGCCCGCCAAATATACCTGCAGCTAATAATAACTAGACTGGATCAGTCATCACCCCTCACTGCAAGTGCAGAAATGAGTAGCACTATGACGTGACCTTAAACACGAAGTGAGCCAATGAGGGATTTTTTTTTTTTTTTTACTATTTTATGTCTGGCCATAGTGTACGCTATAATGTACATAGCGTACGCCTGCCGATTTCCTTGCCACCAAGCCCACATCACGCAACCACTAACCAGTCCCTTGTTTAGAATGAACTTCATTTCTGTATCCTCGGCTTTAAAAAGGGGGCGGTGTGTGCCCCTGCGCCCAGGCCTAAATCCGCCACTGCAATCTTCTTTTAAAAGAAAAAGTGCACAACAGCCACAAATAACTGCCAACTGTAAAACCACTCTGAAATGAAATCAGTGATATTCATTAAAGAAAGTCTTTTTTAAACATTTCTGTTAAGTTATGACTTAAGACACAGGTTCACATATACTAATCAAAAAGAAAATTAAAATGTTTTCTTTTTAACAATTATCATTCATTCCAGCATTACATAAATTGCTCAGCTCTTGCCTTCCCTTAAACCTCACCCATCTCCTGAAGATTATATTATACATCATTTCCACATAATTTGCTCATTCCTCTTTCTAAAGATTCCACCTCAGTTTCTTTTATCTGCATTACAATATTCAGTAATTCAAATTACAGTTGCTTTAGATTTTGATTTCCATTTTCTAGTAATTGTTTTTTTTTGGCAGCTAATATCATTACATTTAGTAAGGCCATACTATGTCTATGCAATTCATATCCGATATCCCAGCTAGAAATAACCATTTCCTTAGTTGCAACCATTTGCTTCTCACACATTTCTGACAGAAGACTTTGTAGGGAATTTTTTAAAATCTGTCAGCTCATTATCTTACCCCTAAAAAGTACATTCCCAGTTACCTCCCTCTTTCCCCTTGTACCTCTAGCATTTGCTGCCTCTGTGAGGAAAATTTTCTGAGGTCTGATTGGGGTTTAAAAATTCTATGCAAACACTTCCAAACAACCCCCCCTAAACCTACTAGACATTGTTGCATATTTCGGAGAAATATAGACATCTTCCCACTGTTCCTTTACATACTGACTTTCCATTCTCTTTTCTCAATCTTTCTAACCTTTCTTAATTGAACTTCACAGTTATAGCAGTTACGCAGTATTTTATATACCCTACTAATTATCCCTTTTTATTTAACTGGAGCTTCCATTCTAGGCTCAACTAAAAACTTTAACAGAGCCGGTCTTTCTCCTAGCACTCTACTATCCCTTTCTCTTTGCTTATACACTGTTATCAATCCCTGGTAGGGAAAGCATTCTCTAACCCACAGTCTCGATTTTTGCTTGACCTCATTCCATTCTATTACCTTTCCTTGTCTAGCAAAGCCATAGCTGGTTCATCTACACCCCCATCTCTTCAGGTGCAAAGCAAAAAAAATAAATCCACAATCCTACTCTAGTGCTCCATGCCAGGACCCATTCACTACCTGCACCCCTTCAGTTCTTCAAGTGAAGAGCAAAAAAAAAGGTCCACTCATTTAGACTGGTGCTACCAGCCATATGCCTAACACCTCAGCTCACACATGAAGCTTAAGTGACTTTCTGTACCACCATTCAGAAATGCCAGTACAGAAAATATGTACTTAATGCACTTCCAGATCAGGCCCCTAACATACTGTGTCCAGGGTTGGATGACCTCTTCACCCCACCCTTCCAAAGCCTTGGCTCTCTAGTTATTTGCTTCCAGTACCATGGTCCCTTTGCTAATGTTCTCCTATAAATTCCAGTCCCCTCTTACCTATTTTCTATAACCATACTTGCAGTCATCGCTATTTGTAAAACTTCCTTTCCCCATTCCTGTGCTGACATATTTCTTAGAAAACTTTCTGCTTCCTTTATGAATATACTATATTACATAGTTATTGTTATTCTCCTTAAAGACCTACATCAAAAATGTTACTTTCTCCTTGCTTCTCAAAACTTTCCATGTTTTATCATCATCATCCCCTTCCAGTCTGATTTATAACCTTCTGTTTGTTTTATGTATATGAGCCTTAACTATGTAGCTCTAAAGTATCCTTTGAAATCAGGTGATCCTAAAACATCTTTTAATATGGGAAGAATCACATTATCCCAGTTAATGTTCTGCTTTCTTTCCCTCCCAAGTACATTCCTTCAGTCCTTTATTAATTATTGTCCATAACTTCTCTGGTTGACAAAAATATGGCTCACCTACATATAAAACTAAAGGGACTATAAACATTTTCACAGCTTATATCTTATTAGCCACATCCATGATCGAGAGCTTCAAACTTCTCAGTTGTATTATCTTTGTTCAGTCCCTTCCCACATGTTCTTAGCTGCCATAATAGAATACTTTGAAATTCATATACCTAAGTACTTTATCTGTCGTGTCCCCATATATACTGGTGTTGCTAAATTAATTAATGTGTGGGTACATAGTTTACTGCTATAGCATTTATTTTATCATCATTTACTTGAAACTGCCTCAAAATGTTCAACACCAAAATGTCATTTTTCTGCATTTATCAAGTACAAAATAATATCATCTGTGGATAAAGCTCTGTTCAAATGTAGCTTGTCAGAGAGGAAACATCCCACCTTAATTCTTGCTTCCAGCCTTTTATATATCCTGATAGTTAACCCTATTATTCTGTCAAGAAATGTAAATGTTACCATTACCCTACTCATAACATCCCAGCTGACTGTTTATCAAATGCTTTCTCTGCATCAAGGCCCATCAACAATAGTGGTGTTTTCTTATACTCTGTTTCCTTCTGATTCATCATTGTTCTATTAGTTTTGTCAAATACTTTCCTCCCCTCCACAAAACTACACTGATACATATCTGTCAATTTTGGGAACATCTTTGTCATTCCCTTAGCTAGAATAAAATAAACACTTTATAATCATGGTTTAAAATTGAAGTGTGTCTATATAAAATTGACTCTAAAGGGTCTTTAACATCTTTGGGAAATATAGTCTCCATACCCTTGCTTCCAAGATGATGGTACTACCCCCCCTTATTAAAACATATTCAACAAAACATTCCAGATCATTATGACTTTCTTCCCTCTCAGCTTCCATAAACTTGCTGTTTTTGGAGATTTTCCTGTTGGCTAAATATACATTACCATTTTTCATCACTTCCTATTGTAGCTATTAATTATCAAGCCTCATCTCCCTCTAACTTTGTCATAATTAAGTCATTAAGTCTTCCATAAATATTTCCATCTATTCCTTTTCTTGGTTTCTACATTATTATGCTTTATACAAATGTTCGTATCATTTCCAAAATATCTTTAATAGTTCTGTACAATCTCTGGTCATTATTATTATTTTTTTTGTTATAAGCTTCCTAGGTTTGGCAATGACTCTTTCTACTTCCTGTTGCCTAAGTCACTGTGCTAAAAGTTTTTGTTTTCTGGAGTTATTATCAAAATAGTTGCTTAACAGCAACCTTTCTAAACCTGTACACATTGTCCAAATATTCCCTTAGTTTCCTTTTAGCACTTTGCAAATGATCATCTTCTTATTCTGTGAGAGTGCCCTCATTCTGCAATACTTTAACCTTTGTCAAACCCCTCTAAAAATGCCTATTACTTTTTTACTCACTTCTCTCTTTTATTTTTATCATGTTTTTAAACAACATTTACATGTTATCCAACTCTCTAGATATCCATTCTGAAGATTTTTTTTGTCTTCCCTAGTACTTCTCAGACAGCAACATTCATCAGCCTGCACAAGGGAGGATCCTCCATTGATCCAAGGAATTACAGACTCATAAGTCTGATTAGTCTCATACGTAAAGCCATGGAAAGGATTATCATGGAGTTAATTGATAAAGAGATAGGGAACCTCCAAACATTGGATCTGTCCCAGTTTGGATTCATCAGAGGCAGGTCATGCTTTTTCAACCTAGTTGACATCTTTGAAAAAGTCACCTAGGCAATGGATGAAGGTAAAACAGTGCACTCTGCCTATCTCAAACCAGGTCAATAAGGCTGGTGACATAATCCTCCACTCAGGCATAGTAGAAACATTAAGCAAACCAAGAATAAACCCCTACATCACCCACCAGATCATCAAATAGTTCACAGGTAGAATACAATAGATCAAAATATGGGAAGCTACCTCCCAGTCCCACCAGGGCTCGGTGCTGGGAACTCTCCTGTTTGGCATCAGTTTTTCTGAGGTTAAAGTCAATACTAAAGGATTCTGGCTGACTTAGTTTGCAGATGACTGCAGGTTGGGTGCAGTCACAAAAATCTCCAAAAGAATTAGCCATCCTGCAGGAAGGATTGTCCCAAACTAACAACTGTTGACAAAATAATGGACTAAAGCTAAGTGCCAAAAAATGCATTACCATATCCTTTGGTAAATCATCTCCCCTAGGAAACTACCACAATGAGCATACACCCCTAATAGGTGACGCTGTCATTCTGCATTTGAGAAGTTATGTGACAGCAATCTAACTTGAGACCATGTGTCCACTGTGGGGATTTTATATTGCACAGCTTATTAACAAGGAGATTGCTTCTAAAACAAGGGCTGTCATTGGCCCCCTCTATTCAGCACTCATATGGCCAGTCATTCAGTATAATACCCCATTTTGCTTATATCTGTCTAGACAAATGCAACAGTTAGAATGTTACAGAGATACCTCACAAAAAGGATACTCAGCTTAAACGATTTGTCATACATGACTCTTAAAGCTCTATCACTATATTTGGTCTCTTATACACTATTAAGACATGACCTGTGTCTGGCAAACAAGGCATTCTCTGAACCAGCCCTGATGGACCTACTGCCCATCAACAAATCAAACTGCACTAGAAATGCTTGGCCCAGAGATCTAAACTCCTCTGCAAAAGAAACAGAATGGTTTGAACAGATAAGTTTATCTCACAGAGGATATAACTGCACTGGAACAGACTTTCCATCCATGTAAAAGATAGCTCATCCCTGTCTGTATTCAAGTGTAACTTGGACCTATGGATGGGAAATAGGAAATGTACTCCAGGGCTGCCCCCTGCTTTACTAATGCACAGAGGCAGCTACCAAATTCCCCTGCTTTACTAATACACAGAGGCAGCTACCAAATGATATAACAATGCTTGAGGCTCTTATAAATATATGTGATATCATTCCAGTTATTATCACTATGCATAAAATTAATCTACTCCTTGAAGGAGTAAGGGTAATTAATACACCATGCAGGCTGGAAAATCTGACTAGGCTTAAAATGGTCCACAAGGGCAGACAGCCTAGTATTAATCTATGAACTTATGAATCCACTACTCATTCCTTAAATTTCTCTCTCTCTCTCTCTTTAATGGATGAGTAGGAAGGCAACAGTGTATCATTTTTATTTCATTACCTTGCATCTTTATCTTAGTTTTTATTGGTACATAATTTGAAATAGTTATTAGACTTGTGTCAAAGCTTTTAATTAAATGCACATTCTATTCAGTGTAGCCTAGTTATTGCACCTTAAGGAATACTATGTAAATTCTGAGTTCCTACTATTGAATTCACATCTTCCATGCCAATTATTCTCATATACTTTTTCAAAAATTAACCCTCTTTTGATATATGTTCCCCATCTAGGTTCCCTAAAGTATCCTCATTGTTGCAAGTCGCTCTTGCTAAAAGCTAAGACACCACCCCAGCATACTTTTCCCCGTTACTGTATCAGTCTCTTTTCCTGCTGCTATCTCACACTTAAGTCCTCCTATTCTGACCTCTCTTTACCTTAATCCTACTCCCGGCAACATAACCAAGCACTCATCTAGATGCTGATTGTTTTCCTTCTCTGCTGTTTGACTTCTCAGGCTCAGCTCCTCCCAAGCTCCTACATCCCCCTACACCCATTGACCTATCTTTTTAGATCATAGAGGTCCATTCTCTCCCTGATCCCTCCTCCCTCATCTGCCAATTTGGCACACCTGAATCTATATAGCATCCTGAGGTTACGGGCACTATCTTTCCATATTATATCCCAATCCCGGTCCAGGTAACATCCCTAAGACTAGGCTCCGAGATTTAATGCACTTGACTTGTAAGTCTAAATCAATTATTTCCTTTTTGATGTGTTGCTATCTACTGAAGATCTGCACTGTATGGTCATCTGCTTAATTTTTAATGCTCATTTATTGTTTTATCAAGCTGCTTTAATTGCTATACAACTGGTATATTTTTTCGAGATAGAATTTGGAGACATTGATTGCTTTCCTGCATATGCTATGTATTAACACTTGTATACTAGCCACAGATGCCTTAGATGTCTGCTGTGCCTGATAATCAAGGCTTTGCTTGTGCGCTTATGTTTTATGCTGCAATGAATATCGTGGCTCTCTGTTAGACTCTAAATTGGTTTTAAGGCGCTGACCATGGGCCGCCTTTATTAGTAATATTTAACCATTTTATGGGAGCTACTGAAGGAATTAGCTCAAACAGTACTTAGTTACAGCATTTCAGTGAATACATCTCTCAAACAATCATGATTTGAGGAAGTAGTTTTGGCACCAACTATGTAAGATTTGTATTACCTGAAATAGTGTCTTGCCCCATTGATTTTATTACACTCATAACTCAGCTGCGATCTTCCGACAGCTCATAGATGAGTATGCATCAATTTCTGTTAAAGGTTTTCTTTTAAATTAACACTAAGTGCCCTCTAACATTGTTTTTGTAAAGATTATATTAATTTACTGAATGTATAATTTACATGCACTGTAATTTGCTGCTTCCTTCCTGTCTTGACTTACTTTAGTCTCATGATACCTGCTTGCTAAAATTTACTTACTTATGTCTCTCTACTACCAATACTATTTACTAGTCTCGTATAATTGTTGTACCTCTCCCCTTTCCTACTTTCACCTCACATTTCTGCTTTTAGCCTCATCTCTGCCCACTTTTTTCAGGTGTTTCTTGGTCCTGACTGCAGCTGAAAAGACTTCTCTCTCGCTTTTTAATTTGCAGCCAGATAAACTGAAGAACTAGTGATATTCCCCCCTTCACACACTGAGTGACTGGAAAAACACTGCTAGGCATAGCAGTGTCCCAAGACCGCAAGTCAACTAACTGCTCAACGTACATCTTCCTTGGCATTAAGTCCTATTTGTTTAACTGTTAATTTGACTGTTCTTCTCTGGCTTGCACACTCATCTTGGTAGCCTGCTTACCTAACCCCCTCCCTTTTTCTTAACCTCACTGCACTGTAAGTCATCATTTAACATTTATAATCTCTCCTGTTTCTGTCCAAACTATTATCCCAAAACAACTGTAATGCTCTTGCTAAAAGCTAAGACACCACCCCAGCATACTTTTCCCCATTACTCTATCAGCCTCCCTTCCTGTTGCTATTTCTCACTTAAGTCCTCCTATTCTGACCTCTCTTTACCTTAATCCTACTTCTCGCAACATAAACAAACACTCACCTAGATGCTGATTATTTTTCTTCTTGGCTGTTTTGACTTCTCAGACTCAGCCCCCTAAGCTCAGGCTCACTCTGCTCCGCAACCCTCCCCCATTCCCTCTCACCCCCACTTTCCTTACACTTATACTCTCTAAACCACACCTCTTCATTTCTCTCTACCAATCAACTCTCTTCACCACTTAGCAATTCCTCTCTACTTTTTCTCTACTCCCACTATATTTCCCCTTCCCTCCTAACCTTACTAAACTAACCTTTCACCTCCCTGTATCCTTCTACCTTACCTCTGTGTCTTACAAGTAGCATGCCAATCCTCAGTATACTACAGTACAACAATATCTTACCAATCCTTTAAACTCTCACTCTTCTCTCTCAAGCACTACCTATATATTTCATCATGTTGTATGCTTATCTTATTTCTACTCTTCTCTTCTTACACTCTCTGTCAACCACATATCACATTGCACTCTCATAGGTTCATAGGTTCATACTAGGCTATCTGCCCTAGGGCATTTCTAAGCCTAGCCAGAGTGTGTTTGACTTTCGCCACCCATTTTAAATTAATTTTGCTATGCCCTTTTTCGAGGTTAGTTTACTGTGCCTCTGTCTAACAGTGACACAGAAGTGATACCCAGGGTAAACCTACGATCTCCTATTATATACCAACACCTACTCTCCCCATCACTCAAATTACCAACACCATCCCTCATTCACAGCTAATCTCTCCATCTCTCTTTCAACTCTCACCTTCACACCTCTTCAAGTTTAAGACATTTCCAAACACCACGCTCCCCTCTACTCTCAAGTCAAGAAGGTCTGCTAATATGTTCCTCCTTACACATATTATTACCTCCATGGTTACACTTCTCCTGGATGAGGACATCCAGCCCAATCCAGGACCACCTGCCGCCACCTCTCTCAAATACACACCACTCACCTCATCCCTCCATGTCTCACCTCTCACTCTCTCCTTCCCTTAAAGCATTAAATATTTAATCTCTAAATAGTCAAAGCCTAGTTAATAAAATTACAGAACTGCATTCCTGGATTGCTAACATTTCTCCATATATCTTAATCTTGTCAGAAACCTGGTTAAAAGTACACATCTCTAACACCAAAATCTTACCTCCAGGCTATAACATTTTTCATTCTGATAGTCAGTAAGAGGGGTGGAGGTGCCGCCATCCTCTGCTCTGAACAACTTAATCTCTCCCCACTCACTATTTCTATAACTAGCTTTGAGCTTGCTGAAATTCTTACTGTAAACTGTCACCTGAACGCACACAAAAAATTTACCATAGCCTCTATCTGTATACTTCCAGAGAATGATGTCCCTATCCTTCAGAACATCCTATCATGGTTTGCTCAGTATGTACCATACAAAACCATTATCCTTGGTGACGTAAATATAGACTGGACAAAACTTTCAACTACATCTCCTAATCTCAGTCTTAATCTTCATGGCTTCCACCAACTCATCTCCTCCCCTACTCAGACTAACAAAAACTCCATCTCTGGACCCACCCTAGATTGGATCCTTACCTCAGATCCTAACCTTTACGATAACCCTGTAACTCTTCCTAACTCTCTAAGTGACCATTCTTCTACGTATATCCACAGATTCTCCCTACGTCCACCTAAAGACTACCTCTACAGAGAATGCAGCAAGCTTACCCATTTCAATCCAGACACTTTTAACTCTAGACTGTCTAGCATAAACTGGTCCTTACTCCATCATCTCCCACTAAACAAGGCTGTAGAATCATTTAATAAGTTATTTCTAGACATACGTAATTCACTGGCACCAACCAGAAAAATCAGAATAAAATCTAATTTTGCCCCTTGGCTCACAAAACCCACCCACTCCATTATGCATAAAAGAGACAGTGTCTGGAAAGCCTGGGTCAAAAACCAATCCCATCCCCTGCTTCAAAGATACAAAGAGCTTAGAAACCTGTCAAAAAGAACTAGTAAACAATGACAATTTTTTTTCTGCTCCACACAATGTAGCCCACAAAATAATCCAAAAACGTTCTGGGCAACCATTAATAATCTTCTTTATCCAAGCAACCCTACCACTCCCAACCCCTTCCCACACAGTACAGATTCTAAAACTGATACACTCCTAAACAACTATTTCATAGAAACAATCCAAAAGCTTACTCAAAATAGCAATACTTCCTCTACCCCTTCTTCATCCTCCAACATATCTTCCAGCACCTTCTCATTTAAACCAGTTTCCACCACCTTCATCAAATCTCCCTTGACCAAACTTAGACCTTGTTCCCTCTCTGCTGATAAATTACCTTCCCGCTTTCTTAAAATTGCTGCAGAATCCATTGCCTACCCCGTCTCTATTTTCATAAACCATTCCATTTCTGAAGCCTGCGTCCCTGATGTATGGAAATCTTTCTGCACCATCCCATTACATAAGGGTGGAAATTCTACTGACCCTTCAAAGTACAGACCCATAGCTATCCTGACCCTTAGCTCCAAAATTCTGGAAAAGTGCATTCATGCCCAGTTACTCAAACACCCGCTTGATAATAACCTATTAACTCCTACACAACATGGTTTTAGGCCCCACCACAGCACATCCACTGCACTACTTTCCTTCACCCAAACAGTAACTGAGGTCCATGACAGCAATATGCTAATCTCCTGCTTATTCATTGATCTCTCTAAGGCCTTTGATATGGTCTCTCACTCTAAACTTCTAACTTAACTCTCTGACCTCCATCTCTCCAGCTCCTCAGTAAACTGGTTTGCCAGCTACCTCTCCAATGGGCAACAGTCTGTACATTGGAAAACTGTCTACTCCCCCTTCCTTTCAGTCAACACAGGGTTTCTCTCAAGAATCCATCTTGGGCCCCCTCTTGTTCAGTATTTTCACTAACAAACCACATTCTACTTGTAACTTCTCAACACTACTACAATATGCTGATGATTCACCACTTACCACCACTGCCCATAATATTCCTGATCTCTCAGTACTCACTCAAGATACCTTCTCATCTGTCAAAACATGGTTCTCAGATAATCAACTAGTACTAAAGCCTAAAAAAAAAAAAACTTCTCTTTCTTCCTATAACACTAGCACAACACAAATCCTCCTTTATCATCACCTCCCTCAACAATACCATCATTACACCCAAACCTCATACCAAACCACTTGGTGCCTTTATCGATGATGGACTAAAATTTGACATACACATCCAACAAAGTATAAAAAACCCACCAGAAACTTGATCTACTCTATAGAAATAAAAAATTCCTTATACCTTCCTCCAAACTCTCTCTAGCTCAGTGACTCCTCTTACCTAGTCTACTCTATGCTGCCCCTATTCTTACTAATATCCAATCTACACTTCTCTCCAAACTTGAACAAACATACAATAAAATAGTCAGATTTGCCACCAATCTCCCCTACAATTCCCACCACTGCCTAGCCTTTAAGGCACTTCAATGGCCTGAATTCTCTCACCAACTTCTACTTCCTCAATTATGTATCATTCACTCCATTCTGAATAATCCCTCTACTTGCCCCTCTCTTTCCAACCTAGTATCTTACTATAACCCCCTTTGACACCTTCGCACATCTAAAAAATACCTTCTTGATATCTACAAACCTAAAAGCAACATTGGAAAGTCCCTTTATAAGTACTCAGTAGCACATGTATGGAACTCTCACCCCCCCCTAATATTAGAAATATTCCCCAAAAGCACCTGTTTAATAAGAATCTAAAACACTATTTACAAATGACTTGGTCCTGTCCTTGCCAAGCCCCCACATGACAACTTTTTCACTAACTCACCTTCTACTCTATTTTGTATCTAACACTTCCTTTTCTTTCTTTTCTCTCACTGTCATGTAATTTTATTCTTCTTCTTACCCTTACCCTCCTGTATTAAAATACACAAAAATTATACTTAGGCCTATGTCTTTTTCTGACTGAAAGAGTGAGTGTTCCTATTATACATTGCATATGAATATTGTATTTTTATATCTTTATTCCATGTGCTTTTACATTTGACTACCATGTTTTTGTATTATCTTTGCATGACTGTAAACTGTCTTGGAGATTTTTTTCCTTGGGTGTCCACTGAAAATGGGCCTGTGGCTCAGTTGGACAAACCAGGTTAACAAATGACAAATAAATAAATTAATAAATAAAATAAATAAGTCAGGTTCCAGTCTCCACCCATAAATAATATTCCCTACTGAAAACTTATTATTTCTTCCAAAATTATCTTAAGCTCCATAATAGCAGTTTTAGATTGAATATAAATACATGCCTACGTAATCCCTCTCTTGCCAATAACCACTTACTATATCTACCATTATTATCTATTTTCTTTTTCTATCACTAATGGAACACCTCTGGCAATCAGTATTATTACTCCCCTTTTCCTTTGTCCCTGATATCATGCAGAATGTTCACCTGATATGCCTTCTTTGTCAAATTCACATGCTCATTTCTATCCAAATGTGTCTAATACAACATTGATATTTGCACCTCATATTTCTTAACATAATTTGATACTGTTTGCTTTATGTCTGTACCTGTAAGTCCATTTACTTTCCATGATAATATGGACAAAGTAGCCATTATGACAGAAAGCTATTACTTCCACCTATACAAGATAGTTCTTTTAAAGTGATTTGTTACTGTTGTTACATTCACAGTTGTTTTATTGTTTCAGTGCCTCTTTCTGTGTTTGTGCCATAATAGTTTTATGGTTTGTGGTCATGTTTCCCTCTTTTTCTATTATTTTTCATTTTGCCTTCATGAATTCTGCCTTCATGTAATTCACTGTGCAATGCCCTTTGATCTTTGATGTCATGTAAGGGATTCCACTAAGATTGTCAGTTCAGTGTGTGATAGGTGTGATGTCCAAGTTGTCTTTTTAACTTCTGATGTTGGAGTTCTAAATCCATATAAGGATGACTCTTATTTGAGTTTAGCAAGAAGTTCAGATAACAGCTCTGTGGAGGGAGATGAGCCTGTATGGCTTCCTTCATACCATAATGAAAGGCATTTTGGAAATCAGAAATAGTGTGCGTTCTACTGGACTATAATATATTGATTCTCCTGCTGATTATTAAATGAAATATATATATATATATATATATATATATATATATATATACATATATATATATATATATATATATATATATATATATATATACATATTGATATATTAACTGGTTAGTGCATTACTTTCATTTTATGGTCATACTTACTGTTATCACTGTTGGTTCACAGCAGTTCACTGTTGTTTTTGTTAATGTTTTTAGTGGCTGCAGTGTGTGTGTGTGTGTGTGTGTGTGTGTGTGTGTGTGTGTGTGTGTGTGTGTGTGTGTGTGTGTGTGTGTGTGCAAACTGATTTTGTTTAGTATGTAGGGGATGAAGTTAGTGAAAGGTATGAATCTGTCTGAAAATCAGCTAATAATATCAAATTAGGAATGAGCACTATAACAATCCTCACAGAAGCTGTGTCTCTATTGTTAGACATTCATTTGCTGTTTGGTAAGGGAATGAAATATGATGCATTATTTATATTTTTCTATATGTAATGTGAACTTTTTTTGTAGGTCAGGTAAATTGGTGTAGTTTATGAGGGAACAACAGTTTATTCATGAAACTATTTGGAGGATGATAGAGAGAGGGTAGAATGAATATAGTGCGAGGAGTAGATCATGGAGTCATATTGGGATGTGCACATGAAAGTCATGTATGAAGTGTGCAGCGGTATTGTGTCAAAGTTCCATGAGTATGAAAACTCATTTAGGGACATTCTGCTGTATGCTGGACAGTTGAGAGGTATGCACAGTACAACTAACACCATGGCTTAGTCACTTAAAGACAATACATAAATTAGTATTTTCACAGAAACAAATCACACAGTTCATGCCATTTTTAAAAAAGAACTGCAACATGCATTAGGCTACAGACAGTACAACACATAGAGACAACATATTTCACCATTGCATAATGTTAACTCCTTGAAAAGTACTGTCATATAAAATAGTAAAACACTCAATGCAATGCAATTCTGATTATATTACAAAACTGAATGTAACTGCATTTCCAACATTGTGATCTTGTCACAGGAAAAAAATAAGAGTAACTCTCAGAAAAAAGCTTGCCATCTTTATTGTATTTATTTATCAAAATTAGAACAGGTCAAGTAAGGTTAATTACATATGAACTGAGGGTGGATCTAGGGACTATACCTTCTATTTTAAATGTAAAAAAAAAACATTTCAAGACTTTACTGGAAAAAGCTCACTCTGATTCTGCCATAGAGTGCTGTGAGGGAAAGATTAGTTTCTTTTTGCTTTCTTGTGTTTTGTATTGCTTCACTGTCTTCTTATATTTTATATGTTGTGGTGTGTTTCCCTTACAGTATATTTTACTTGTATTCTGCTTTCAACTATAAATTTAAACTAAAAAAAGAGACCACAACTGTGCCTCTTGTGAGTCACAAAGACATTAGAACAGGTCATTTAAGGTTAATTACCTGTGAACTGAGGGTGGAGCTAGGAGCTAAACCTTTACTGGAAAAAGCTCACTTTGACTCTGCCATAGATTGCCATGAGGAAAAGGTTGGTTTGTTTTTGCTTTCTTATATTTTGTATTGCTTCATTGCCTTCTTCTATTTTGTATATTGTGGTGTATTTTCTTTACACTGTGTTTTACTTGTATTCTGCTTTCAACTGCATATTTAAATTAGGAAACAGACCACAGCTGTGACTCTTGTGAGTCACGCAGAAATTAAATTTCCCCTACCCTTCCATCCTGGTGCTGTTGTGTTTTTAAACTCAACAGCCTTTCTAGTTGTATTCCACTTATGTTAATTTGAACACATATTTCCTTCCTTCTCCTCTTTCACTGGCCATTGTAAGCAAAGAAATATCATTTTGTGAAATCACTCCCCTTCAGCTATTTTAATGTATTGGTCATCCCACTTTATTCCACAGAACCAGAATACAAGTGCCCACCCCCTTCCAATCTATGTTGCTCTTTTAAAATCAGTGACTCTCCCCTTAAATTGTTAAAGCTTGAGTTACTCCATCTTTCATATCTAACTGCTTAGTGCACACCACAACTCTTAGCATTTTAACTTTTTTTTTCATCTTACCTTTAAAATCTGAAACATCTGGTCCAAGACCACCAATTATTGGAGATCCTGCATTCTTACTCTCAGTAGTCATCTTGGGATTGGTATTTCGTCTTTGCTCCTAGTGAGAGAAGGAGCATAGGAGCACTATTTCCTGGAGACTTCTGATCATCAGTAAGCCTGATAACTACTTCATAGATGACAGCTTGGAATTTGTGCTTATATTGAGCTCCTAGTGAGAGAAAGAGCAGATAGAATTGATTCCTAACTGTTTCTCATTGCGAAGTGAGCATCTGTGTTGGTCCTTCCTGATTGGTCTTGTTGCTATTTAAGACATATATCAAGAAAAGGCTACAACAGACTACAGACCTCTGCATCATCTAGGACAAGTCTGTTGATCACCAAAGAGCCCATGACCTGCTTCCCATCTTGTGATTGGTGCTACTGTTTTGCTTCTGGTTAGAGAAGAAGCAAAGGAGCATTGCATCCCAGCAGCATGAAGCTATGGTAAGACCAGCACTAGTAGTAGTCAGGCAGTAGGCAATCAGGCAAATCCCCTCTTTTTATCATTTTTGACCAAGTGAATTCTTTCTTCTCATTAAGTACTACTTGATTAGCTGCTGTCTAACCTAACTTCAGAATATGTCCCTCGATACTTCATAAATAATCATAGTCTAGTTATTAGTTCCCCTCAAGTGTTTGGCAGTGCCCTGTAAAGATGCCGACATCCTGAGTTGACATTTTTCCTGTAATAGCACCCTTAGAATTTCACCAATATCTAGTTGCACACAGGGCAACTAGTTTGCTGTGGCAGGCACTGTTCCCAGAGTTGCAAAGCAGATACTCCTGACACTGCTTTATATTCTCTCCACAACCATCTAATCAATAAAAAGGGCCTGTTGTCATGAATATGAACATTCCTACTATCTTCTTACCAGCTTGGTGGATATGGGCATCTTAAGGCAATGTAGAAATAGCCTCATATTTACTGGCAACCAGCTAATTCTCAAACAAACTGATAAGGAATTTGACAGATGTATTTACACAGTGTCACTGGAGGCAAAGCTCTCTCATAAAAGCACTCCTAATGTCAATTGAATTGTCAGTATATGCTGCACTCATCACACACATCGTTCAAAGCAGGCACATAGACCCACAAATACTGAGGTACTTAAATGTAACCATCTAAACCAAAATGACCTTCTAGATGAAGTACATATAACAAATATCCTCAGCAGCCCTCAAATGTACTCTTTCAAAAGAACATTCATATCAAGATGTACAGCCACATCTCATGGAGCCTCTGTTTCTAATCCCATATGGCAAGCCACCACACAATTCAACATTCTGGTTGTTGGAGACTCCATTGTGAGACACACTGATGTTCCTCTTACCAGGCTGAGTAAGGAGAAGTTTCTAGTCAGTTGCTTATCAGAGGCCAGGATCCACACATTACCCAAGCACTCAGGTCATTGGACCACAAGTACCAGTATGACTCAGTCGTAGTTCATATGTTTCATTAAATAACTGAAGATGTATCCCCCTGGACTATATGAAAAGAGATATCATGGAGATCTTGGAATATGTGTCCCAGCCAGTTATGAGCCTAGCATTGAGCTGTATTTTACTTTCTCCAAGGATGATGCAACAACACAAACAGACGATGACTGACTTTAATAACTGGGTTATATCCCTTTTCATAAGGATTGTACAAGACAGTTTAATTCTTTTATTTTGAACTTCTTCTAGTTCCCTAATAAACCCAGAGTAGCCTTAAATCATCATATAAGAGATTGGACGGCAGGAAGTATAGGTTTACCAGATCCGGAAGTATATGCTTTATCGTCAGTTATCAAGACAATAACTTTATTGTTGAATTCTAACTACTCTGCTTAATGGAAAGAAGTACAAGAAAAAATGTGGTTAAAAGTCAAATTATTTGATACCAGTACAATATAATAAAATATTAAGTAATAAATTTCACTGATTGTTAAGAGAACATATCTCAGAGAGTAAAAGGTCCTGTTATGTATTAAATATTTTCAAACATTTTATATATAAGATTCCAGATTTTAAACTGTGGTTGTTTCTACTATTTCCAATAGCTTGTACACAAAATAGTATTAACATGTTCAATGTGTCAAAAATAAGAAAAAAGTTAATATTTTGGAATAAATTGACAAATAATGGGAAAGTACATTCTATAGATTATATTATGATTGCATATGAAATAAAGAAAGAAATTTGGTTAGATATACAAATCTGTAGATTATTTATTAATCAGAAACAATGAGTCAATGCAGTTAACAACCAGAGATACAGTTTCTACATTTATAGAACCTTTAATTAGCTTAGGAAGTTACAGTGATACCAGAAAAGGATATATATATATATATATATATATATAAAATATATAGAGTAGTTAAAAATATGAAAATATATTATAAAGAAAAATATCAGGATTATTTCAGATTAATTAATAAGTCTCCAAGTAAAGAAGATAAAAATCTAATGTCACTATCTTCAAAACAAACTATTTTTTTTACATTAGAGATTCTTCTTCTTGAAATTTATACATAGAAAGTTCATTGCACCTCATAAAGTTGAACTAATGTAGAGAAAAGAACTTGGATGTTGGAGATGTAAGTTAAATGTAAAAGATGATTGGCAACATATGTTTTATGACTGTATACTGCTCAAACCATTTTGGGAAAACATGAACTCTTTTTTGCAAGCTATTTTTAATGATAATTTTATTTTAACTAAATCCTTGATCTTGTTTAATGTAACAATACCTACATGTGTTGCCAGAATAAAATATTCTCTTCTTTGGAGTATATTAGCCATTTCAAGAAAGGTTATTCCTAGAAACTGGAAGAACAAGACTACTCCTACTTTCAAAGAATGCAAGACTATAGTGATGTGAGTCAACTTGAATTAGCTACAATCAAGAACAAGAACAAATAGAGTCACTTCATGTTATAATTCTTGGTTGAAATTTAAAGAATTGTTAGAAAAATAGATGATAATATGTAATTAAGCAATACTGTAAGTTGAACAATTAATAATTTCTTTTGTTTAGTAGAGACCTTTGTAAATAGTTGATTTGTTACTTGATGTGAAATTTTATTATAATAGTCATATATTGTTTTAAATGTTTTATGTTTATATTGTTATTTGATGGTCTATCTTTAATAAAAAGAAATAGTAAAAAAATCATTAATTTAGTTTCTTGTGTCATTCTAAGGGGGTGCAATATCTGTCACCATGGAAGAAGATGGTCAACAGACCATGCTGCTGTGCCAGGGATGATCTGCATCTCTCCCCACTGGGCTTTCAATTATTAACTAAACATTGTCTCCCCCCACAGTGCTTTTTTTTAGGCAATGCCAAACTGAAAGTACTTCCAACATAGCAAATCAAAACCACGAAAATATAAAGGTGTTACTGCTCAATGCTAGGAGTCTAAACAAACTCCACTCCCTACAAGCTCTCCTCACCCTAGTGAATGCTGATGTCTGTGTGGTCACTGAGACATGGTTTTAAGCCATGGAGAGAGCACACCAGCAGTGAAATGCCATAATACTTTCCACACATTTAGATCAGCTACTACACAAACAGGGACTAAAGGTAGAGGTGTCTCAATTTGTATAAAGAATAAATATACCTCAAGGCTGATCAAACTAGACAATTATCTTAAGCTTCTCCATGTTCAAATCATCATAGACAAAAGCCTGTACCACTTCCTTGTAAGGTCTCCCTCTATGGCCCAGGAAACCCATAGCAGGTATTTAAACTTATTGGAAACACTTATCATCAAACCCAACACCATATTAATGGGCAATGTTAATTGCTCCACTATTAATTGGGAATCATATACAACAACAAACATGCAGGCACAGAGATTCCTGGATTTTGTAAATTCAGACTCCCTGGACCAGATTGTCAGTACACTGACCAGGGACACAAAAATACTCAATCTGGTCCTCACTAATATGGGAGAGTGCTGCACACACACACACACACACACACACACACACACACACACACACACACACACACACACACACACACACACACACACACACACACACACACACACACACACACACCCCCACCCAGTGTAATGTCTTCTCTGGTAAGGCCAGACCAAAAAACGGTTGCCTTTGAAGTAAAAATAAAACCAGGAACCCCAGCTAACCCTGGAATGTTCAGTAACTACTCTAAGGTTAACTTCTTTCTATTAAGTGATACCCTGGCAAAATGTCAAGTTCCATAAACACTGAAAACACTGCAGACTGTGTGGAACTGTCCAAAGAAACTCTGTACAAGCATGTTAACAGTTGCATAGAGGCAGCTGTACCTGCCAGGAAAAAACCAGAACTAACTCAAAAAACAAGCCACCCTGGTGGAATCACAACATCAATAGGCTGTATAATAGAAGGAAGAAAATCATGGCAAAACATTAGGAGGCTTAGCACCCAGCAGGATAAAAGCCCTCTCATGAAACTAAACAAACAACTCACAGGACAAAAAAAGTCTACCAAAGCCAAATTTGAGGTAAGTTTGGCCTCTTAGGACAACGACAACCACAAGGCATTCTTCAGCTGTGTCTGCAATATCAAAGGCAATACACAATTGTGTGCAGAGGTCATTGTTAATGAAGCCACCTACACTGAGCTAGAAGATACAGCAAACATACTGGCAGACAAATTTAGCTCTAATGTTACCCTACCTCCCCTCAGGAAATATCACATATAACTCCCCCTACTATCACTAGGAAACAGGTCCTGAATGCTCTCTCTCTAAGGCCAAGAACACTGCATCAATGGGCCCAAATAATATCTCAGGATGTCTTCTAAGTAGTATGAAGCATGACCTATCATGCCTCTGAAATTGCTATTTAACTGTAGCCTCCAAACAGGATTCATGCCTCATGAATGGAGAACAGCAACAGTTATCCCTCTGCACACAGGTGGGCCATCTACAGACCCTGGAAGCTACAGACCCATAAGTCTCACTAATCTCATATGCAAAACCATGGAAAAAATTATCATGGAAATTATCAATGATGACATAGGAAATCTCCAGACACTGGGCCCTTCCCAATCTGGTTTCATCAAAGGCAGGTCATGTTGTGCACCTTATAAACAAAAGTATGGCATCAAGGTTAAAGGAGGTCATTGTTCCACTGTATTTAGCATTCATAAAACTTATAATTGAGTACAGTGCTCCCTTTGGTATGTACCTATCAAGGCAATTCCAACATTTGGAATATCCACAGGGGTTCCTCATTAAAAGAATATATGGCGTAAGTTACATGTCTTCCGCAAACTGCCTTAAGACCCTATCCCTGTACTCTGTCTACTAGAGGCTGTTGAGAGGTGATCTATGTCTGGCATACAAGGCATTTTCAAACCCCACACTGATGGAACTCCTGCATATCCACAAAACAAACAGTGCCAGAGTTATCCTTTCTAAAGACTTAAACCTTACCTGTGATAGAAACAGGACTTTCTGAAGAGACAGGTAAGTAATGCAGAGACTACCCCTTCTCTGAAATAGGCACCCCATCCGTATGAAGCAGAGTTCCTCCCTAACCCATTTCAATCCCCTGTTTACAGTTATCAAGGTTACCACAACTTGTCAGAATTCGGGATGCATGGTTAGGCAATACACAAGGTACATATCAAGACTACCCCATCTATGGAACAGGCTCCCCATCCATGTGAAGCAGAGTTCCTCCCTTACCCAATTTAAGTGCAACTTGGATAATTGGATGAGAAACCAGAAATTCATCCCTGGTTTGGCAGCTACATCTCTAATGGACACCGGTAACCTGTAAATGGTTCCCAGGCACATGCTTACACTTATCAAGGGTGTCATAACTTGTCAGAGATTTGGAATGCATGGCTAGGCTTAAAAAAGCCCTTCTGGTTGTTAGCCTAGTAAACACCTATGAATCTATGAACCTACGAATCTATATATGCTTTTCACAAATTTCATCTTGTTTTTTAGGTCTGTTTGTTTAAAATAAACTTGTCTATAGCCTAAAAAAAGGACATTAATCTAGATAACCACCTCTGTAAAAACGGGGGGGGGGGGGAATTATTATCTTAATACAGCATATAATGTGATTGATATACTTTACATCACCCACAACAGCAGCCCAAACTCATGGCATTCTATTGATTTTAACTTGCTTCGGTGCAATCTTTCTTGCCTTCTTGAAGCGTAAAGCCTGGATACATTACAACTAATACAAAGTATTTTTTCTTTTCTAATATTTTATCATATGCATCAGTCACTGATAAGCTTCCCCCTCCTTACGTTTAAAATATCCTTGGCTGCACATTATAACTGTTTTACAGTATAGAATGCTATTTACATCATGACATGTTTATACTAACTAATATTTTATCATATGCATCAGTCACTGATAAGCTTCCCCCTCCTTACGTTTAAAATATCCTTGGCTGCACATTATAACTGTTTTACAGTATAGAATGCTATTTACATCATAACATTTTTATACCAATATTCGTAAGAACAAAAGCTGTTTTATGTACAGTTACTTCTTTAATCCCTTCAGTGTCCCTCTAAACATTAATGACATAAAGTAGGGTGTACTATTTCAAGTTCACCCACCAGTTTAACACAGTCAACTAAATTCCAATATCTCTCAGCCACTTTTTGCAAAGCCACATTTCATACCCATTCTCTGATCTAACAAGATTTATATTTTATAGTTTCGTATTTTTCACTAGTTTCACAGTGTTGCTGGGATTCTTCCTGATCCTATCCATCTTCCAGTACCAGATTCTGGTTGTAGTCCAAGGTACTCTTTTTCTGTAGCTCAAGCATTTTCTTTTGAAACAATGGAAAAAGGTTTCACTGGCAAAAAATCTCTCTGTGGATTATGTTATTGACAGAAGAATGAAAAGCAAACTCCTCTTCTGCTTGCTGACTTACTCTTAGATGGGTATTTTTTTTTTATTTCCTTCTTAGCCTGTTCTGTGTCCAAAAAATATCTTTGCTACTACAGGAAAAAATATTTTGAAGAAAGTTAGATACAGCATCTTGAATCTCACACTTGCTTTTTGACATTCCCTGATTGCCTACATGAACTTGCTTCTCAAGATTCTGCTTGGTGTACAATGAATAATCATTTTCCACAAACGCTCTGCTGTCCCAGTTATTAATACTTTGTCCTTCTGCAACAGTTTGGTCAGGAGCAAATCTTTCTGTAGGTATGATCGCATCTTTATTAATATAGGTCGTAACTGCATATGCACAATGCACCCTCAGTTAATCCACTGTGGAACACAAATCCAGTTCTCTATTTGTATTTTCATAAAATTAATGTAGTCTGTTACTTCCAGTTTTTCTGGTAAAGCAGAAAATTTCAAGTTTTTCCTGTGTTCTCTATCTTTTAGCTCTACTATTTTTGAAATAATTCTTCTTGAGACGTCTCATGCTCAGCCAAGCCTTTTTTCAACCTCTGATTTTGCCGTTTTTATAAGTTTGTCTGAATACTTAGTAGCTAGTCAAAGCTTATCCTATTGAGCTAGCATTTTGTTATTTGAATTTATATATTTCATTAGTGTTTCATTTATATTAAACACCTCTGAGTACATTTGACATATTTTTCCTCTATATTACTGGAAGCCAGCCCCTGTACCAAAGATGCAACTTGAACTGTCTTTTTGTTGAATAGCTGCAAGATTCTCTCTATCTAGAGTTTTTCTCCTCCTCTTCTGGTTGATTTCTTCTTGTGTTCTCCAAATTTCTTCTTTGCTGACATCCAGGCAATGTAATTACTAGCTAGTAACTGAATTTTCCCAAACTTGATAGCGTTTCCTAGCTTTTTTTTTTCTTTCCCATTTCCACTTGTCATTCTTGGAGAGCTCTAATCAACTTGTTGATTATTGTGCAGCCACCTTGAAAGTTCAACTAAAGAAAGTCTTTGTCTGCACAATTGCTTCAGTTTTCAACTAGTATCCCGTGTTTTCTGCCCCCCCTTACAGTTGATAAAATTAACAGAAATTGTTTAACATAACCCTGTGTTTCTTGCTTTCTTTTTCAGTAGATTCAACCGAAATATATTCACATATTGATCATAAATGAGTCATACAAAGTAAGTGTCTATCATTCCACTTTTATTTCCACTTTTAGTCAAACCCTTTAGCTCATTCAAAGAGGAAGAGATGAAGTAACATCTAAATGCTCAATAAGTGCATAACATTTGACAATCTGTGAATTGGTAAATGCACTCTTCATTCACCTGCAAATGGGGTGACATGCCTTTACAGCACTTCCTATCATGCAAAGCATGCTTCAAACAGTATCAGTACAAAAGTACAAATACTAAATCATGTTTGCAACTAAACTGTACTTGTGCATAACTGATCTGAGTAGCTCCACCTGAATCATACATTCACCATGCAACTTGCTTGGACCCATCCAACCATCCATCTGTCTACAGCCACTTTTCTCATTTTTCCACCCAGGGTCAGGTGTCATTTCAATAGTGACAATCATCTAGAGCAAAGCTTCACACAGCTGTGTGGCTTTCCCTGCAGTGGTTATTCTTCCATACCACACACACACACACACACACACACACACACACACACACACACACACACACACACACACCCACACACACACACACACACACACACACACACACACACACACACACACACACACACACACACACACACACACACACCAATGACCAACTTAGGTTATCATCTAGTCCACCTACTGCATGTCTTTGGAGTGTGGGAAGAAACAGGAGCACCTGAAGAAAATCCATGTAAATACAGCGAGGACATGCAAACTCCACATAGAAGGCATCCCAGCTGAAAATCAAACCAGAAAACCTCTTTCTGTGAGGCGACAACACTACCCACTGTGCCACTGAGCCGCCCATGCACCCCTGCTTAGATATCAAAATTAAATCACTTTCACTCACTTTTATGGTACCATTTTCCAATTAGAACTAAAAGCACTTAAAACCCAAGAAAAATGAAACTTGGCTTTTCCAAGATGGCTGCACAGTGATCAACAGCTTAGTTTTGCCTCTCCCAGTGTGAAAAAAGAAACTGAGAGATAACGGCCAGTAACTCAGTCAGTTTTAGTAAATTAAGTATCTGTCTAGAAACTACACTACCTGGATACCACCAAAGAAGAAACTTAGAAAACCTGAAAGAGAATCAGTAGAAAAGGTAAAGAAAAACACTGGCTGGGAAGAATCTTATAGCTGTTTAAGCTCTGGCTTTGATACAAGAGATGGCTTCCAGTAATTTAGAGGGAAAAAAATAAGTCAAACATGCTCAGAGCTGATTAAAATAAATGAAATGCTGAATGAGTGTATCAAATAAAATAACAAAAGGCTGTAAAAATGGAAGAGGCTTTAAATGGCTATTCAGATAAACTGATAAAACTGCAAAAAATCAGAGGTCAAAATGAAGAAAACTCTGGCTGACTATGAGACTGCTCAAGAAATTATGTTTCAATATGTATTGTGCTAGTCACCGTACCTAACCAGGAAACAAAACAATCATTTCAAACTATTGGCACAACATGCATTTAAAACAAATCTGGAGTGATCCACACCCAAATGTTCATATTTTCATGACACATTTCATTTTTTTTGCTAGCAATTGTTGACATGCAGCTGAAAGAATGCAGAACTCATCTGTTAAACATATCTAACTTTCTGCCTAGAGAGCATATACACGATCAGAATAGCATTGCATATTTTCTAGCTAAGTATACTAATGCAGTTTATCTAGTGTTGTATTTTCTTCAAGTAATGTAACATTTGTCTGCCTTTAAGCTTCCTAGACTGTTGCATATATCTGACAACTGCCAGTGGTGTAAAGTCTACCCACCAAATATACGTGTCATCATTTCTTCTGGTACACTGCTACTGCACTTTACTTCATATCGCATTTACAATATATTGTTAACTGCGAATTGTGTAAAGTGTAACCAACAACTACAGAACTGCAATAATTTCTAATGGTGCTCTGCAGTAACCTTCTGCTTTATATACCATTTACAATATTTTAAGGTCATACTTTTTCACATCAGTGATTTCTCCAATACTGAATGAAAAACAGTAGCCTTCCTATGGTAAAGCTATATACCATTTTAAAAGTTAATGGCTAAGTAGCTTATACACTGCTTTCCACATGTAACAAAAGAAAACTTTTGGAGCTTTCATGTAACTAGTATTTCTCATTAAAACAGAAGATACTCTTTCTCCCTCTGTCTCTCTTCTAGTGGCGTTAAGCCATGAATGTAAAAGACAATAACCACTGAAACTGGAAAACAGCTGTTGAGACAATGATGCTAAACTGTTTAGTTCTGATCGGTAACTAAAACAAAAGACAATCACCTTCTTATGACTGTTACTTAGATAACTGCAAGACATTTAGGCACAACATTTCGGTTTCATTAAGATTAATGTTTTACAAAAAGATAATATCCCAACATGGTTGGTTTACTGGGGAAGCAATTTGAAGCTACAATTTGAAAGATGTTTTCTGAATTAAAAAAAAGTAATTTCTGAGTTATCTTGTCTGTGGCTTCAGCTTTGTGAATTGTCTGTTCTGACTAAATTGTTTTTACTTGGAGTCCATTCCCATGTGAATACAGGAGGACAGAGTTGTGCATATGACACATGCCTGCAAGAAATAGATGTCCGTGAGATTATCTGTTCATTAAAAAAAAATTTGCATCCAGTCCCGTCTGTTTTTATCTTCTGCATCTGTTCCAGTGACAGCAGTCCTCCAAGGATGGCACTTTTGGTAATGTGACATTTACTTTAGTTTAAATTTAAAAATGTTTAATGGTCATTCTTCTTTAAGAATGGTCCAGTGTTCAGTTCATTCACAGGAATTGTGTGTGTGAATTTAAATCATTTTCTTCTTCACGTTTACAGAAGTGTATGGTATAGTATGATTATTACAATGCAAAATTTACACTGAAATCACTTCATTGAAGCCTTTAATTGGATAGCTAGTAATATGGCCAATATATTCTGGTTTGGATGTGTTACCATGTTTATTTGCTCAGTTGTACCATTTTATTTTCATTTATAAGTCTGCAGTTGAAACATTAATTAGTATGTGCAAGTAAGCAGTACTGTTTAATGTTGTTGAGATTGCCTAAAAACTGCACTACAGTAGTTGTTTAGTTGGTGTGTATCACTATGTGCTTAAAGTTACTTTTAAAAAAAGCAGAATGAAAGCAGGCAGTAAGGCAGGCTGTAGTAGACTGGCGAGCCGTCGCCATTTCAATAGGAATCTCATTGGGTAACAATTATTAGAATATGGCTTGTATATTTTATGTCAAGGATGTGAGGAAAAGTTTGTATATTGAGGTATAGGTTTAACTTTTTTGATCTTTGTCATACCAAATACGTGTATTGTAGAAATGTGTAATGCATTAAGTCATTTTCTTATTGCATTTTTGTTTGTTCCATAGATTTGTTCTTGCTTCCACCTCTGTTTAACCACAGTTGCAGAAACCAACTCATCCCTAAAGGAGCTTGCTCTGTTGTTTGTAAGAGAACCCTTTGCCTGAGACATATGTGAGAACTTATTTTTGTTAACATTTATTACTTTAATTTTTTTGCCAGCCTCTAAAGTCCATCTTCGCTTTAATCAACTTGTTTTGAAGTTTTCATTGACCACCATAAAATGCTTTTACTGGTGATGTGATAGGATGTGGCCTTTCATTTCTGTAGTCAACAGAATAAATGCAGCTGCATGTTTTATTAGCAAAACTTGTATAATTGGAATTTCTGAATATTTGCCTTTATGTTTTCATTTTGCATGAAATGTTCTTAAGAAATTGCTTTGTGCATTAGAAATTGAGTTTGCAAATGTGGTAAAAGTAAGCTGGGAATTATTGATCTGTGGTGTATATCTTAATAAATTCTGTTGTGAAAAATTAGTAGCAATAACATTAAAACAGAAATATATATTTTTTATTCTGTAAAGGCATTGCTAGGTTGTAGTAACATTAATGGCTGTTATGTCACTTCTATGGGAAGTTGAGAGTCATTGCTAGGTTGTAGTAACATTAATGGCTGTTATGTCATTTCTAATGGAAGTTGAGAGTCATTGTGTGTGTGTTCAGTTTTGTCACCTTAAAATTGCATTGTTAACATGCTGCATAAGAACAAAAACTAAATTGTTTAGCAGCATCATTAACACATTTTCATATACATTTTATACATGTGCCAGACTACGGAATTATGGTGAAGTTTACAAATTGGATGCAGTAACGTTCTGGAATTCAAATAGTTTTAACAGCTTGAATGCATCTATTTTAATAATTACTAAACAAGCGTCCAATGACCAACAGTTGGGTGTGATGTTTATGTATAATCTACTATATGTGTGATTATTGACTAATGTCATTTGCATTCTGGCTATATTCAGTTACAGCAAAAGACTTATTTAAATTCAGTGTCCTTTTGCTTTTGCTTTTGTCCATGTTGGTGTGAATGACATCTCCCTGGACTACATGAAAAGAGATGTGGAGGAGCTCTCCGATCTTGTAGCCCAGGCAGGTATGACCCTAGCCCTGAGTAGCATCCTGCCATCACCCAGAATGATGCTGCAGTACAAGGACAAAATGATTGACTTCAACAATTGGCTAAGCTTCTGGTGTCATTCTAAGGGGATCCAGTATTTGTCTGCCTGGTGATTGACAGGCCACAATGCTTTGCCAGAGATGGCCTGCACCGGATACTGGCTAAGGCTCTTGCTACCCCTATAGTGCCTTTTTTAGGCAAGGTTCAAATGACAAATTCACCACCATAACGGGTACAAGCAAGCAAAATCTGAGGGTAATGCTACTCAATGCTAGAAGTCTAAACCTCAAAATGCACTCGCACTCCTTAAAATGGAGAACACCGACATCTGTGCAGTGACAGAGCCCTGGTTCAAAGCTCCAGAGAGCACCCCTGAATTACCAGGCTATAATTCATTCATGGTAAATAGGAAGAAATTACCAAGTAATGGGATACTAGAATGGCTGGGGGAGCTGTGTATGGGAAAGGAAACTTCATGTTATATAACAGTCTGAACATTTTTATAATGGCTTCCATAGTATAATCTATCAAATCACACCCTCTAAAACCACCCGTTTCTGTGAGCAGTAAGGCAGCATGACAGTTTTTTTTTTTAACCTAAGCATTTCTTTATTTCATTTTGTTGACTGGCTGGATATCATTAAGCCTAAGGCATTTTCACAGGGATAATCAAGGTGCATTTAAAAACAGTGGACAAATTGCATTCACTGTTCTACAGAGAATAAGAAGGAAAAAGATAGTGCTGTATATTCTGGAATTCTGAGTGCTGCAATGCATTTTAATTTTGATGATAATGAATTCAGTACTGGACTTGCTCTTGGTTGTCTGCTTTCCCTCCCCTTATTTTGAGAGTTATTTTCATACATTTTCTTTGTAACATACAACAATATGTAAGAGAATACATATTAAAAAGTGTATTTTTGATGGGATGTAACCTCATTCGAACACTTTTGAAAGCATTTTGTAGATGGAACTTTTTCTGGGCTTAGGGGGTTTCATTCTTCCTGTTAAATTAATATTCATATTTCTTTAATATTTAAAGTTAATAACTAGAAAAGACTGTGCAAGGCACCATAGGCAATTTATGCTTCAAGGGCAGTAGGCCTTGAATTTGTAGATCATCATCATCTTGCCACAGCGGATCATCTCTTTCCATTTCTTCCTGTCCTCTGCATCTTGCTCTGTTACACCAACCACCTACATGTCCTCTCTCCCCCCATCCACAAACCTCATTTTAGGCCATCCTCTTTTCCTCTTACCTCCATCCTTAGCATCTTTTTCCCAATATACCCAGCATCCCTCCTCAGCACATGTCCAAACCAAGCCTCTCTTGCTTTGTCTGCAAACTGTCCAACCTGAGCTGACCCTCTAATATCGGATTCCTAATCCTGTCCATCCTAGTCACACCGAGAGCAAATCTTAACATCTTTAACTCTGCCACATCCAGCTCGTGACTCCTGTCTTTTTGTCAATGCCACTGTCTCCAGCCCATATAACATAGCTGGTCTCACTACCCTCTTGTAGACCTTCCCTTTTACTCTTACTGGTATCGGTCTGTCACAAATCACTCCTGATACTTTTCTCCACCCATTCCAGCCTGCCTGTACTCTCTTCTTCACCTCTCTTCCACACTCACCATTACTCTGAACTCTGTTGATCCCAAGTACTTAAACTCGTCCACCTTTACCAACTCTACTCCTTGCATCCTCACCATTCCGCTCTCCCTCTCATTTACACACACATATTCTGTCTTAGCCCTGCTAACCTTCATTCCTCTCCTCTCTAAAGCACATCTCCACCTCTCCAATGTCTCCTCAACCTGGTCCCTACTCTCACTACATATCACAATGTCATCGGCAAACATCATAGTCCATGGGGCCTCCTGTCTGATCTCATCTGTCAACCTGTCTAGCACCACTGCAAATAAGAAAGGGCTCAGAGCTGATCCTTGATGCAATCCCACCTCTACCTTAAATGGATCTGTCATGCCCACTGCAGTCCTCACCACTGTCACACTACCCTCATACATATCCATTACCACTCTTACATACTTCTCTGCCACTCCCGACTTCCTCATACAATGCCACAACTCCTCTCTAGGCACCCTATCATATGCATTCTCCAAGTCCACAAAGACACAATGCAACTACTCCTGACCTTCTCTGTATTTCTCCAACTCTCAGAGCAAACACTGCATCTGTAGTGCTCTTTCCTGGCATGAAACCATACTGATCACTAATAATCACCTCCCTTCTTAACCTAGCTTCTACTACTCTTTCCCATAACTTCAAGCTGTGACTGATCAGTTTTATCCCTCTGTAGTTACTGCTGCTCTGCACATCACCCTTATTCTTAAAGATAGGTACAAAACACTGTTTCTCCACTCATCAGGCATCCTCTGACTTTCCAAAATTTCATTAAACAATCTAGTTAAAAATTCCACTGCCATTTCTCCTAAGCACCTCCATGCTTCCACTGGTATGTCATCTGGTCCAACAGCCTTTCCATTCTTCATCCTCTTCATAGCTGTCCTTACTTCCTCCTTGCTAATCTGTTTCACTTCCTGATTCACTATCCCCACATCATCCAACTTTCTCTCTCTCTCTCTCTCATTCTCTTTATCAGCCTCTCAAAGTACTCTTTCCATCTACTCAACACACTCTCCTCTCTTGTGAGTATGTTTCCCTCACTATCCTTTATCACCCTTACCTGCTGCACATCTTTCCCAGCTCTGTCCCACTGTCTAGCCAATCAGTACAGGTCCTTTTCTCTCTCTTTAGTGTCCAATCTCTCATACAACTCTCCAACCTCTCTCTATGCCATGCCTCATCTCCTTATACTCATGTCTACTTTCTTCATCTCTTTGACAATTCCAATTCTTCTTTGCCAGCCTCTTCCTCCAACTGAACTTCTTCATTCCACCACCAGGTCTCCTTGAAAACACTGAAATATAAAGTTGTTTTCTAGCAACAACCTCTTCAGTAGTTTCAAATATCCTTAATATGTAATTATTCAGATTACTTTTACTTCTGCAGAGATTGTGCATACAGACTGATATTGGTAGATTGTAATGACAGAAGTTCGGGCTTTTATGGTTGAAGTGTTCTGAACTGGGCAGTTTGCCATTATTAGCCCATATGTTTTGTTTCATTGCTTATTAGAAAAGTGTTCAAAACTAAATGTATAGCATACTCTAACAAGTGGTGCTATTATACAAGGTATAAAATTCAATTATATATTATAATTGATACAGTCAGAAACATGAATCAAAGAACATTTGCATGGACCAAAAAATGTGTGCAAGGGCCTATGATTTGAAAACAGCCCAAAGGTAAACTTAACCTGCCACTGGCCAGATGCATTTTCTTTGAATGTGGGTTTCAGTGTTTCAGTGAATGTGGGTTTCAAAGGTAGAGAAGTTTTAATGCAAAGTCTCTTTTCATTGTAAGACACTTGCTTTGTTTAGTTAATGTCCGTCAGTGCTTGTGCTATAAAATTTGAAATAAAAGTAGTAAATGAAATCCAAATATCTGTAATCATTGAAGTAAAGCATAAAACAGTATGCACACAGAGATTTGAACAGTGTCTATGACAAATGGGGAGAAATAGCCAAGTAATGGTTTACTGGAATGACTGCGTGAGTGGAGGGGTGGGGATGTGCGGGCAGCAGAGGGTGGGGCTGCACTCCCTTGCATGCCTGTGCTGAGAATAAAGCCTCTCAGTTAAAATTCATTGATGAAATGAAGTAAAATAAATAAAGAAAACAATTTCACATCCTTGTTATTATTAAGATTCATAAATCTGACTTTTTGCAATAGGCTGTTTGTAGCCTTTATTTGTTTTAAAGCTTTGTATATACAGAGAAATGTAAATAAAGCTATTACTCTCACTAAAAAAAAAAAAAAAGAAATTTTAACAAATACTCTGGAAGTGAACAAAGCTATGTGTTACTTATCCAACAATGCTTTTAACAGATATAAAGTGGGCCATGAAAAATCTTGATCAAAGCAGTTTCATAATGGCCTCTTCCTATCTCTGCCACCACTGCAATGAAGGGTGAGATGAGTAATTCTTAGAAGGACATCAACTGAGTATCTGTTGGAATATGCTGTCATACTGGGAGTATTGACAGTCATCTCCATGACATAGAGGGAAAAATCAATTACTGCCACCCAGATTACCTAGGACCAGGTAGTGACCCAAGTGCTGGAGGATTTGCCAAGGAAGGAGAGAAGTGAAATGCTAGAGCTGGCTTATTAATCCTGGGGAGAGGAATAAAGCTCTTGAGTAGCAATGGTGACATCCAGCAGAGGACAACAATCATGCCAGGCTACATGAAGGGCCATGGGCATACATGCTTCTATCAAGCAGCTTGTTCACATTGTATCTGGGATCTGCGCTTGCACAGAAGCATGCATACATCTGTTTGTTGTAGTGTAGGGATGCAATGGACAAGGCTGCTGTGAGGTCAGGGGGTAAGAGATATGCACTAACCTTTGAATGTCATGATGATCTCTTCCTATAACCACCAATTGAATTGCTTGGTTGGGGCATTAAAAGGCTGATGATCAACAGGCAATGAGGAGAAAAGTGCAGAGTCATCCTCTGCTGAAATCACCTGTAGCCTAACTTCACCCCTATACCTATATCAGTAATAAGTTGTGGCACTTCCCAACCCTCCCCCTGCCCCAGTGATGATTCATGCTTTTAGGCCTTTCCCTACCCAAATAAAGATCAGTGCTGTTGCTACCCCCGCATGATCATTGTTTTCTTCTCAGCCTGTAAGCCAAAAAAGTTTCAGCCTCCCATACTGACACTAAATGGTGTCCTAGTGCTATACTGCTTCCAAACAGCAGTGTTCTTGCTCTTCCCAAAACACACTGTTTTAATGATCATAACTACTACATTACCTCTTTGTATGAAGTTTCAGTGATCAAGGCCCATTGTCTTCTGCCATGGAGTCTATCAGCACATGGTGCCTGCTGCATTTTCCCCTCTCCAAGAAACTGCAGTGATTAGTATCACTCCTGTTCCTCATTCTGGTGATGATCTGGGTATTCTTCCAACACTGCAAGCTTCCTACAAGTGATTTTAGTGACCACGTTGAATACAACAGTATAGGATCCTAACCTACATACTATGTCAAAGCTCAAGCTCTGGTACTTCCTAGCGGATACCCAGTGTAGAGGATTAAAGCTATGAGCTGCTTACTTACTTCATCCTATAGTACAGGATTTGTTTTCATTAGCCTTCATTTGCTTACTGTATGACTCTGAACAAGTCTTATGAGTTAACCTGGTTAACAACACTATCAAATCAACAACAATACCCAATGTACCTATAAAGTGGTAAGGGATCTGTTATCACAAGTTGACTGTGACCTTAACTTTGACCACCATGTGTCTACTGTAGTAAGGAAGGCTTTCTACGTAGCACACTTCATTAGTAAAGGCATTGCATCTAGAGCAAAGGAGATCATAACCCCTTTATACTTGTTACTAATCAGGCCCATAATTGAGTATAACACTCCGTTTGGCATGTACAGTACAAAGCACCTGCAGCAATTGGAGAGACCTCAGAGGTTTCTAAAAAATAAGATCGAGGAACTCCAGCACATGCCTTACACAGATCAACTTAAGTCCATGTCACTATACTCTGTATCATATAGACTTCTTAGGGGAGACTTATGCCTGTCTTACTGAGCAATATCAGTCCCAAACCTAATAAACTCGCTGCACATCCATAGATGAAACTGGACTACAGCTACTTATTCCAGGGACCTAAATATGGCCTGTGACTTAAATAGGATATGCTGGAGGGACAGATTTGTCTGCCAGCAACTGCCATGTATTTGGAATAAGCTATCAATTCATGTGAAACTGATCTGCTCTATGACACTGTTCAAAAGGACCCTGGATGAATGGATGGGGCACTGTAAATTCTTACCAGGGATAGTGCCTACCACCTTCCTGGACATGGGCAGTTATTACTAAATACAATCCTGGGTATTGACTCGCATATCTATGGGATTACATTGGGTTGAAATGGCTAGGCTTGAAATGACCTCTGGGTCGATAGCCTAGTAAACTCTTATGATCCTTTGAAGAATGCACCAAAACTAAGTTACTGAAATGCATATTTTTAATGAAATGTACCTCGTAGTATAGTGCTGTGGGATTAGTTCAGAACTTCATTTCACATATTCTGCATCAGTGGCATACAAGGATACAGCCCAGGTGACCTGAGTTCGGATAATAGCTCATGCACTTGATAGCTAGGCAAGGAGGATGGACATGGCCATTCTGGAGGGACTCATGTGCCTGTTTGAAGGCACCGTCACAGATGATCTTCAATGGAGGACAGGGACATGTAGTGAGGTATGGTTCACTGGGGCAGAACTGTGACTTGGTTAAATGCAGAGGCATGATCACTGCACCAGTTTAGCCTACTGCATGCTTTTTCCTGGGATGGTACATGTACATGTAGGAAGTGGATACTTAAGAGAAAAAAACAACACTCCACAGCAGCAGTATGGTGCTGCCCCAGAAACCTTGATCTCCTCACTGGCCACAAACATGGATTGGAACGTAGTCTAAGGTGGCTAATTTGAGTTTGTCTGATGGAGTGAATAAAGAAAGACTCTAGGAGAAGCTGATAGACAGCTGTGAGGAGCCAAAAATGCTGCAAAAAAACTTAATTCCAGTCATTCTCTAGTGCATCACACCTGAATGGACTCCTTCAGCTTTATTCTTGACAAATATCACTATCTTCCATCAGATCATCAATGTTCCCAAGACATGAACCCAGCAAGTATGTTCAATACAGCATAACTGCAATTGCTCTACTGGATGGGGACACTGTGAACTAAGATCAAATGACACGGTGCCTGGGCAATTTTTTTGGGGCTAGGCTTGTAAAGGCTCCAGGGACACCTATGAACCTATGAACACTACATTTGTAAGATCTGCTTCTAGTTACTTCATTTGTTTTATATTTGTGATCTCTAGATCAAGTCAGAACAAAAGTGCAAAAAAAACCTCATATTTTTAAGGAGAGCAAGCCCCCCTTGCATACCCCGCATCCCCTGCTAATTATATACACCAATTCCAAGATCACTCTACAGTGGGGAAAAAGGCTAATTCTGATCCCCACTGTTTAGGACCTCGCACAAACTTAATACCAGCAGAAGCAATCAAATGAGTTTCAATCACTTATGTAAGCGGAAAAAAAGATTTGATATTATGAACGTTCAATTATATGAAGTGTTTCCACTAAGAGCAGGGGTGATCCAAGATCATCTACCAGACCCAGGTTTTAAATACATACACATCTACTTATACATATACATATACATGTACGTATAAATATACATATACGTATACATATGCGTGTAGCATTAAGGAGTTGGCACCTTCCGCCTATGTATCATTTAAAAGAGCGTGTGACACTTTGCATCTTGTACAGGGGTGCATTCTGAAATACATGATGATGATGAAGCTGACTGCATGCAGCTGGTCACAGAATCATTCTTTCAGCCTTTTTGAAATATTAGATGTTACATAGTACCAAAAGTTATTGAAAATAAGCTTTGCTGTCATTTGTCTGAGAAATGGTTCAAATGTAAGCATCTAGTATTCTCTCTTTACGGTAGTTTGTTCAAAAACCTGAAACTGTGAATCCAGAAATTTGATTTATTCCTGATTATGAGAAGTGTCTGTGAGAAGTCTGCATGTTGTAAGGGAATAAGCCATGAAAATAAAACATATTTAGCATCTATTGAAGTACATTGTCTAGGTCAGTTTGGCTAAGGGACATGTCATTAGTCTGTTTTTGAAATAACTAATAAAAGGGAGGAGGGGCTAAAAGTTCTTAAAATATCTGTAATGCAGGGTAATTCAATTATAAAATCTTTAGAATTAAAGTTATAATAATGGAGCAGTAATCACTGAAAGAAAGTTGGAAGACAACAAGCTAAAGAACGTCTGTGGTTAGTTTAGCAAAATCTAGTAAATAAAAAGTAAAACTGACTTTATGTAATAGTGTCTTATTAGCAGCACACAGAAACAGTACTGCTGTGCTTCATAATGGTTTGAGTATAAAACTGTTGTGTTACACAGCAGAATAGGTTGCCATTTCCTAAACATGCTGATGGTGCTGTGACATTTGAATAAAGAGCCTCAGGATTTAGAAAATTGGAGGCAATTCAGCATAAAATGTGAAATGAGGCTACATGACACTGTAGTTTCACCAATGGCTGAGTTGATCAGCAGAGTTAATGGTAGTAAGACTGCACCAGACATGAAATTATCTGAACCTTAAATAATGCTGGCTTCAGTATTTCCGCATTTGATCATAATCAGTGATAATCTTCAGGAATTTATGGCCAGCACTGAGACAGGAGAAACAGAGATACATGTTAAGTGAGCACTCTGTTTCTCTGCTTGTCCTTCAAGCAGAACTGAAGGAATCTGGTACCAAAGTGGCTGCATCAGAGGCTAACATAGCTCTCAACAGTTCATCCTCAAAACTGGAAGACTCCTCTCATAATGTGGAACAAATGAGCAAAATCTGGAACACTGACAAACAACTTACTAACAGTGTCAACTAGGAAGCTCACAGGATGGTTAAAATGTGTTACTGTACACTTATAAAATGTTATGTTGATGAATTAATATGATTTAATATTTCACATGGATATCAGTTTTTAAAAAAAAGACAATTAATGTGTGCTCGATCCTTTTCAGTATAGAACTGTGAGGAACATGGACTTTTTAAGACTCACAATAAGGAACATTCCTCAAGATGACATTCACTTAAGTGGTATAGAGGCTAACATGGATTGGCTGCAGGAGTGGTTAATTGATGTGGAAGATAGAATCAGAAGAAAAGTACATCTAAGAATATCTAAAAAGCCATTGAGTAACCTTTGTGTAGGCAGCAATCATGATCCTGACTCAGTGTGGACTAAAGTGTAAATGGAGAAAGGACACATTGAGATAGTAAAGATTTTGGAAAAAAAAGTATGGCTTTCTAAGGAAGCCCTAAAATTAATATATTTTGAGAACTCTCCCAAGCACAGAGGACACTTGAACTGAGGCTTAAGTGTCAGAAGGTGGTTAGATTAGTATAATAGTCCAGACAGATGGCCCCTTCTCATTAGTTGGAAATTCTTGATCTGTTTTCAGGGTGTAGAAATTCTTACCTTCCTTTGTATAAAGGTGATCCATATCTAAAGCAGCTTGTCATGCAAGTGTAAGGAATAAATCTTCTAAAGTCTCTCCTGAGTAAGCTAGAAATCTCATATTTACCGCTCATAAAAACTGGAAGTGATCATCATGAAAACAAACCAAGAATTGCTCAGATTGGATTTGTGGTAGATGTGTATGACTTGATCTTTCTTAATTCATATATGTGATGAAACACAGTTTGCTCAAGAGGATTATTCCATAACCCTGGAGAGATAAAGCCTATCGGGACCTGATTAAGGGCTGGCAACATGTGCCATATGCACATAGAGATGGTGTTATGTGAGAAAGAACATTTGTTTTTTTAGATATGCCACAAAATCACAAAACTGCCAAAAGAGGGCAAGAACCTTCATATGCCTTCCTCTTACAGACCCGTCTCTGTTTTTATCCATAATTATAATGTATTTATGGCACTAAAAATTGCTAAGGTAGCAACAGCTTTTCCAGACCCAGACAAATACCTTCCTGTATCTTGGTATTATGATAGTCCAAACACTAAAGACAGCAACCTTTGTATATTCTCAGATATCAATAAAGATTAAATGGCTTGTACAGAATTGGGAAATCTGTGCTCCTTGACCTTACCTTGAAGATTTAAGCTACACAGATACATTTGTTTCCACTTGTTTTTATGCATTTCATTTTTCTCTGGTAAACCATCCCAGTCAGCTTTTAAATTAATAAAAAATTGGATAAACAGTTCACTTTGGAATGATTGTAATCATAGTGTTGCAGTGAAGAAACATAGGCTGCTTTAAATAAGGAGGGGGTTACATCGCTTTGTGTAACTTGGGCAGAACTTCAGACAATTCACTACTGGAGAACAAACATTCTCCAAGACGGTATTAATGTATGTGGCGAGCCTGGTAACAAAGCCACAGCTTAACAACAGTATATTAAACCACTGAGAAGCAGAGATGGAGTCGGGGAAACAAATGGCTGCCAACGTGTTTAAACTTGTTAAACTCAGTTCTTTAGCAAGTGTCAAATAAAAATAAAAAATAAAAATAAAACTCAGTTAAAAGGAGTAATTGCAGCAGCAGTTACGAAGACCTGCTATTTTACTTTCCTCTCACTAACTGTGTCTCCTGAAAAGGCATGTTTAGCAAGTGTGGGGCAAAACTAATGAAATAAAGTTAAACTAATGCAGTTAACTGCAGTGGCAGCTATAGCCAGAAGGATCCGTGTATTTGTTTGGGGGGGGGGGGTTGTTTATGGGAGAGTTGCAGTGCTATGTACCATTTGTATATTTTCATTCATTTGATCACAATAAAACATTTGAGGTGGACAGTGTAAAGAAAGTAATTGTAATTATTGGGCACATTTCTATTTGTGTGTACGTGTGCATGCATGTGTGCACATGTGCATATCTGAATTTCTGTATACATGTGAGAGACTCTCTCTCCCTCTGCATCTTCATGTGTGTGTGTGTGTGTGTGTGTGTGTGTGTGTGTGTGTGTGTGTATATACGTATGTTTGTAGAGACATTAAATACTTGCATAGCATATATTTTGGATGGAAAACACACTTTTCAACAACTATTGTACATCTTCTGGTAACTTTGAAACATTAAGCAGATAAAAAAAGATGTACATATTAATAACAAAATAAATACAAAACAATTTAACAGATTAGTTTTGACGCTTCCTACTTGTGGCATTGAGCTTCACAACACTCCCGGGCAATACATCATTTCCCTATAACACCTAGCCTGTTGGGTATTATTGCTTGCTTTGATTAGTTTATCTGTAAGTAGCAGTAGAATATTTTTGTTTTAATAATTTAACTATTGAAAAATTAATGCTGCATCAAATTTCGGCAACTGTTTTTTTTTTACTCTGCCTTTTTGTAGTTGTGATACAATATTGTATTCAAGTGTGGATTCACAATTATCTATGCAATATCTACACAAACTGGCATGTTCTATTGGACATTACTGTTCAATTATATTTGATTAGTATTACTCTAGTTATATTCTGGTGTTAGCTTTTCTAATCATATAATTTATCATACATAATGATTATTATAAATATGATAGCATTAGCTTTAAGTGAGTAAAACTTAAACAATGGGCATTAATTTCATTAACAGCATAGTACCTAATTTATTTATTTATTTTACATTTGTTGACTGGGTTAGTCCGACTGAGCTGAGTGGCCCATTTTTAGCGGAGACCCGGGGAGTAAAGCTCCACAGTGAGATACAATTTTTATACAGAAGAAATCAGATTAAAAGCAATCATTATTATTCAATACATACATACAATGTGACTATAGTTTTACACTAGTAGCTGGTAAAGAGGCTGTGACAAGAGTAAAACATTATACCAATGCAAACAAAATACATAATTGAATGTAATTAGATGTATTGATTTCAGCCATAAGATTATATTTAAAACAAAAAAGAAAAAAGATTATATTTCAAACAGTACTTTGAATTTGTTAAATTCCAAAGGAGCACCACTGGAACATGTTTGAAGATTAGCTGTCATTGTCAACATCTATACCATGATTTGTAAGACTGGACTACAATGATATTTCTTCATGTATCCATTAGGATTTATTACATGATTGATGTTAAATAATGATAGGAACTTATAATCTAAGAGTGAGATAACATCTTGTATAACCAGATAATAGCTGGCAGAGTTCGTCATCAAGGTAAGTTTGGTGGAAGGTATTTCTGCCTAAAAAGAAGTCAGCAAGGATAACAAAACTGCAGTTAGCAAGACAAGGTGAAACAGTAGTAACCAGTGATTGTATATCACATGAGGAAGTCAGCAGAGGATTAAAAACTGAAACTACTCAGAGTGTTAAGAAATTGGGAATGATGATGTCAAATATGATCTTATATAAGCATTCATTTGTAAGGCCTTAAGAGGTAGAAACAGTAGTATTTAAAAAGCGTTTGTGCAAATGGCCCAGAGGTATGCAGTGCTGACTGTGACCCAGACAACTTGGCATTTGATTGGTGATCACCAGCCCTGAAGAGTCAAAAACAGAGTAGCATTTTTTCCAGCTCATTGTTTTTGGGGGAAGGGTTTCTAGCCAATAGACTAACAGTTCTTAATGATGGACGAGAACTTTAGTCCAGATGCACACACACATGAAGTAATGCATATTATATAATGGGTGGGGTGGCAAGCAGGGTGTAACAAAAAGCTTTCCATAGCTATCAGGATGGCACTATAATGGGATGCCTTGATCTCTTCTCCACCTGTTCTCCCTGTTGATCACAAATAGATTTCCCCACATATAGGGTCAAATCCATGGAAGAGAAGCCGAACAGTTGCTTTGACTGTCATGGCAGAAGATCACTGCTGGGTTCCATACTATGGCTGATGGCAGACATTTATGGTGGACACCAAAGAATCTAAAAAAATAAAAAGGTTTGTTGAAGCATGAAAATACAACCTGCTATCTGATCACTTGGTTTAACACTTCAAATCATATTCAAACAGGCAAGAAGTGATGGGAACTATAAGTATTCAGCTTTAGATGAGACGTAATATTCATTGTTCATTTTGTGCAACTATATTAACTGCTTCCAGCATTTAAGCGAACAAAGTTTATTATACTAATAATGGTAGAATGAAAGTAATGACTGGAGTCAGGGTTTGGATTTATGTCTCTACTGAACGAAATGAAAAGAATTGGGACAAGACGTAATAATTAATGTTTGGTTTTATAAAGTACTTCATAATATTTAATAGTGTAACCAATGAAGTAATTACTTAGGAATAAGACAAAATAAACCCCACTTAGTCAGCATGATGACTCAGGAAGCAGTAGAATAAAATGTAGCACCCGGCTTTGAGATGACTAGTGATGTAGATGGCCATAAAGCAATATAAGTGTTGTAACAGTAAAAACAGAATAATTACATTAGTTAGTAAGAAAGGAAAGACTAACTGAAGACGTGATAGTTACAAAGAAAGGGGACATGAAATGATTAATGGAGGTACTGAGGAAGTGGATTACAGATAAAGAGGAAGTAATATAAAAAAAGTACTTTCCTGGATGGGGGTGAAGGAGGTGGGCTGGATGCGTCAGAGGTTTTTGTCTTCTTAGGAGATGGTCAGTTTTGATGATGTAACAGATTAACAATCAAGACTAAGCAAAATGAAGTAATGTTAATATGAAATGGCAAATTAAAAAATAAAACTAATGGATGCAAGTGATAGTAAATCAGAGAAGCAGATAAATGTATAGTGAACTGATTAAAACAATGTTATGATTTTTTCTAAAAAATTTGCAATAAAGAGTGTTTTAAAACAAGGGGAAACACATAGTGCTTAAGTATAAGCTCTATGGAAAGTGAATTAGTAGTCAGTGATTACAGAAGATTATTTACAACGAGCAGAAGTATACAGTACAGTAAACATTATACAAAGTATAAATGTAGGTAAATCCCATAAGAATTACATGCATAAAGTAAATGGCTCCCTTGGTCATCTTATAAACAAAATACTCAGTAACAATATGTAATAGGATCTAATAGAAATCAACAGAGCAATGGGCACCCTATAAAAAGATGGGACAGAATGGAAGAATTTGTAAATATAATGAAACTAGAACGTGCAGTGTCATCAGTATCTCTCTTACCTACATTTGTCATTCTTTTCAGTCTTAACTTTTAGCATCTACCATCAACTATATTACTTGCTCACCTGCTAGCTTTACTTTTGCATATTACACCTCATGATTTGTCACTGCTTATAAAGTGGTTTGACTTTCTAGGATAATTATTCTGTGTTTTTTTTCTATCTTTATTACTGTGTACATGCAGTAGGTGGACTGGACACTCTAAATTGGCTGTAGGTGCGAGTGAGTGGTAGGGGTGAACTACACGGCAGGGCTTGCCACCTGGGTGTGTAAACCTTGGCTTGAGATGATTGTCACTGTTGAAGTGACGCCCCGACCCCATGTGCATAATGGGAAAAAAGGGTTGAGGATGGATGGATTACTATGTATTTTGGGTCTATGTCAAGTCTTCACTTAAAATTTCGAACATTACATGGTCGAGACCAAACGTTCAAAATTTCAAGTGTTCTAAGATTGACTTTCAATGGTGTCATACAGTGCAGATAGGGAGAATTTCCCTTTTCTGCACTGAAGTGCGGTCTCGGAGTTGGTATATTTAAATAAGAGGGTGGGTGCAGGTGTGTTTTCTATCTTCTTTTTTTTTTATGTGATATTCGAACATCCAAATGTCGAACATTTGGTTTCAAACATGTAACAGTCGACATTTTGGATGTTCGAATATTTAACATAGACCCTGTATTTTTCTTTATTTTTCTTCTAGTTAAAACTAGCTAAATTTACTGTATGTCTCTATTCTTTAATATCTATTTTAAATATTATTTGTGTATGTATTTATGCATGTATGTTATCTATCTAGCTAGATAGCCATCTTTTATTTTTGTGAATGTTTACTGTCTTCATGTCATGTGGGTCAGGCTGTGACTCAAAATGGTCTCTGGACTAGTTCACTTACCCAGTCAACAAATGTGAAATAAATAAAATAAATACATACCCTGGCAAATGGACATTTTTTAAACACGTTTATTAAATTATCACTTGTGACATAGGCAAATTTACATTAATACAAAAGTAATCAAACTGTATTAACAAATTAACATTAACAAACATTATACTTCACATATATTGCTATATATATATATATATATATATATATATATATATATATATATATATATATATATATCATGTAACCTAAGCAACATTACATAAATTATTTAATTCCTGCCCCCCTTTTCTAAACAGGAAACATCATTATTAAACCATCACTTATGACATAAGCAATCATACATTTATATAAATGAAAAAAACACACCGAAACAATCTTAGTTGCAAGCATTTTACATCACAAACCAAACTGATACACTCCCAGTTGCAAACGTTATATATTACTTAAAATCTACCCAATCATTTTCAGTCAAATATTATGCAGCTCATTTAAGTCCTGCCTTCTTTTAAACCTCATTCCTCCCTTTTATGTATTGTTCCCACAATTCCCATTTTTTCATATGCAGTTTGCTCCTGCCCTTTTCTAAAGATCTCAGTTCCAGTTGTTTTGTCTCTGTTACTATATCCACTACTTCTCAGGGGCGGATTGTGCTATAGGACTGCAGGACTGCAGCCCCCCCCTACCTGTAGAAAGAAGAAAAAAACAAGTCATGAGTCCCAGAACTCCGTGCGTGTGTGCATGGAGTTCCTGGAACTCACAGAACTCCTGACTGCTATGTCAGCGGTCCGGATAGGGGGAAGGCATCTCTGCCCTGCAGATGCCTAGAAGTCTGTGCAGTGATGACCGCATAGAAAGGAAGAACTCCAGACTGCATCATCTGCAGGCTGTAGCCTACTCTCGCGGGGAAACCAGCCATTAGCTTGCGCGGGACGGGACTGAGGATACTGGAACACTGAATGGGACTGAGAACACTCACTGAATTCAGGTACTCGTGTGTGTAAGACTGAGAACACACTGAATTCAGGTACTCGTGTGTGTGACTGAGAACACACTGAATTCAGGTACTGTGTGTGTATGTGTTTGTGTGTGTGTGTGTGTGTGTGTGTGTGTGTGTGTGTGTGTGTGTGTGTGTGTGTGTGTGTGTGTGTGTGTGTGTGTGTGGTGGCTAGAGCAACACATGGTGGTGGGTAGAGAATACCTCAGGCTTGAACCCTGTACCTTGGGTGCAGGTGGCAAGGGCCTGAATTCCCTACCCACCACCATTTGTAGAAAATTTGCAGATTTTTGCCTCATATTTGTTCTGTTCTTCATAAAATCTGTGGTTTCTGTATTTTTGTTTCCTTACACAGTCAGTAGTGCAGTGGTAGCATTGTTGCCTGACAGCTACAGGTTCTCTGGTTTGATTCTTGGCTGGGGTGCCTTCTGTGTGGAGTCTGCATGTCATCCCATCTTACAAAGACATGTGTCTGGAGTGTTTCTCCCTGGGCCTCTGCTGAAAATTGGCTTTTGGTCCAAGTCAGACTTTCCTGGTTAACAAATGTTAAATAAATAAAAATGACAGGCATTTGAATTTCAGACTTCATATTCTACAGAAAGTACATGGTAACACAAAACCTTTTATTCTAGCAATTTTCTAAGTTTATAAGATGATTATTTGAAATGTGTCCCTATTTTTCAGACTGTATTCCCCCATTATTGTCTTCGTACAGGTTTTTTGTGCTAAGGTCGAGAGCTATGGTGAGAACTGAATTCACTGAATATGTTTGGGGGCTATATTCCCCCATTACTAGCTTTGTCCATGTGTTTTTTTCTATGAGGTTGAGAGCTATGGTGAGAACTGAATTCACTGAATATGTTTGGGGGCTGTATTCCCCCATTATTGGCTTTGTTCAGGTGTTTTGTGCTAAGAGATTGACAGCTATGGTGAGAACTGAATTCACTAAATGGTAGCCATTTAAGTTTCAGTCTTCATCTCTTTCACAAAACAGCTGATTTGGCATAGTTGTATGTTGCTCTGACTGTTTTGCACAGGCTCGTGGGTTCAAGACTTGGCAGGGAAATGTATGGTGGTAACACAGCATTTTATTCTAGCAACTTTCCAACATTATACAAGCAATGTTTAAAATGTATCCCTGGTTTTTGGGCCTTTGTCCCCCCTCCCCAATAAATTTTGGCTTTTTTCCAGATTTCTTGTGCTGCAAAGTTGAGAGATACAGCTGAGTGTCAAGTAGATTTTACAAGGAGCTGAGAGCTGTAAGAGAACAAACGTTTAGTGCTGCTTATGCTAAGTCTTCTTGCATTGTTAATAGCTCAGCAGGTAGTATACTTACTTTTGATGCAGAAGACTGTGGGTTCTTCTCCCACAGTAGGTAGATGCATTGCTGATACTGTACTGTGTTGTAAAGGGGGTGGATGCTGCAGTCCTTTTTGGCAGAGATACCTAGTAACTATGAAGCTGTTATCAGTTTGCCATCCATTCCCTATTGCAATATCACTAACTTATCATTTTTTTAATGCAACATAGACAATTTATTCCTCAAGGGCAACATGCACTTTATTTGTAGAGGAAACAATGAAATATAAAGTTGTTTGCTAGCAGCAATCTCTTCATTAGTTACAAATTTCTTTAATGTGGAATTATTTAGATGACTTTTACTTCTTCAGAGATTCTGCATATTTACCGATACTGGTGGATGTAGAAGTTTGAGTAGACTTTTATGATGGAAATGTTCTGAATTGGGCAGTTTTGTCATTACTGATGCATGCATTTTGTTTAATTGTTTACTGGAAAAATATAATTTAATACAATCAAGAAGGTGTATCAAAGAGCACGTGCATGTTTCATGTGCAAGGGGCCTATGATTTGAAAACAGCCCAAATTTAATCTTTATCTGCCACTGGCAAAATGTATTTTCTTTGAATGTGGGTTTCAGTGCTGTTTCAATGAATGTACGTTTCAAGGGCAGAGAAGTTTTAATGGTAAGTATATTTTCATTGTGAGACTGCATTGCTTTGTTTAGCAGATAAGATATCTATTAGTGTTTGTGCTGTAAAATTAAAAATAAAAATTTCAAATTAAATCCAAATCATCGCAGAAGTAAAGCAGTATGCACATTGCAGTGTTTATGGTAAATGGGGTGAAATAACCAAGGAATGGGACATTGGAATGGCTGCAAGGGGGAGGCTCCATTCGGCCATGATTTTTGTGAGGGGGAAGAGTAGCAAACTCAAAGACAGCCCCGGCTGAACAATACCTCTCAACTGTCCAGATTTTTGCAGAATGAATAGAATTTTGCTTCTTATTTTTGGTTTGTTCCTCATAAAATTTGTGGTTTTCTGGCAAATCATTTAGGAATGAAGTCACTAAATAGTGACAGACATTGAGTTTCAGATCTCTTAACCTTCAGAAAAATGCATGCTAAAGCAAGACCTGTTATTCTATCAACTGTCTTAAGTTTATACAAGAGCAGTTTTAGTACTGTTTGTATAGTACCCCAATATATTTGGCCTTGTCCAGATTTCCTGCATTAAGAGGTTGAGAGGTACGGGCAAATAAATCGCTTTATAGAATTAGGAATATCCAAACCTCTCAACTGTCCCCAATTTTGGCTCAAAGTGTTGATCTACCCCTAATAATCCCTCTGCAAAATGGCAATTTTGGAAGAAAATGTGGAGTGTTTACAATTATAAATAACTGTAATGATCAGAGTTGTAGATGACTTTTATTTCAGAAATGCATGTAGGTTCTCTTATTTTATCAGCTGCTCAAGTTAACTGTACTAATATTAAAAAGGTGTCCCTTCTTTGGCAGGTTCCCAGTTGTATTGTATGGCAATTTTATATTTTTGCACCACATTTTTGGTCCGTTTTTTATAAAATTGTGGTTTTCTGGCAAATTAGTGGCAAATCATTAAAGCTTGAAGTTAGAAAATAATGGCAGACATTTGAGTTTCAGATTTCATACCCTACAGAAAATTCATAGTAATGCAAAGCCTACTACTATTATATTATCTTTCTAAGTTTATAAGAGCAATATTTAAAAATTGTACTTATTTTTGGGCCTGTGTCCCACTTCTATGTATGGCTTTGTCCAGATTTCTTGCTCTGAGGTTGAGAGGTATAAGTGTCAGAGCCATCATCGTCAGCCAGAGACATTTCAAATCGTGACATACTTGTTGCACCCCACTCCCCCATGTAGTGACTCTGGATGTGTCCAAGCAAGGCAAGGAGCAGTTATGCAGTGTAAGTGTGCAGAGTATTCCCCCATCCAAGGTAGACACAAGTACGACAGTGGCTTTTCATCTGTACTTGATTTTGCAGAATGTTCTGGTTTTCTGTCATATTTTTATATTGTTGATTTATGCTTCTTATTATTCAGATAATGCATGCTGTTGCATTGCCCTGTTGCTCTGTGTTTAAGTAGCAATGCTTTAATGACCATCAGGTAAGCTTGTTGAAGATTGTAAGATGCAAGTAAGCTTTAATAAGCATACTGTTAAAGAATTACCAACATGGAAAGCCTTTTTTTGTTACCATGCAGAGAATATTTACATAACTAGATAATGTATAAGCCTTAGGTATTGAAATGCATATTACAGTATTTTCAGAAGCTCATTACATTTGTTGGAGACTTGCAGTCATCTTTGCAGGCTTTACCCGTAAACTAAACAGAATGCCAATCTATCATGTCTGGTCCATAACTTGTGCAGTAATCCTTTAAGCAATTTATCTTGAGCTTGTTTCTTGTTTGCTGTTCATTTTTTACTTTGATCATGTCTTCCCCATGAAACAAGTAGATAGTTGTTGCCAGGCAGCAGGTCTTTTTTGGATAAGAAACATTTTTACAAGTGGGGGTATCACAGAGATGGCTACTTTCAGCATGTTACTTGGTAATTTTATAAAGCTGAATATAAATTATAATTAGAACTGCAGTGCAAGGAGAAGTGGTTTGAGTTGAGTGCTGCTTGTTTTTTTTATACTTGATTTTGACTGGCATTCCAGTAATGTATTTAAAAAGTAATTTATTTTTTCATGCCTCACAACCTCTGTGTTTCCATCTAGATATTAAGTAAGCTGTCATGTGGCCAATGCATTGAAATATTTTTTCTTCTACACTTCATTTTGTCTTGATTGGACTCTCATAATGAGCACCCAGGGCAGCATATTTAATTAAAGTTCCAATTGTTGTGGTTTTGAACATAGCCCCGCCCCTTTCTGGTTGGCCACACCCTCTTCCCATTGGCCCCATACATTCAGCTGTCTTCTGCAGTCCCCCTTTAATATGAAGTCACCAGCTGCCACTGCTACTTCTAAAATAGTTGGTTTAGATTTTGATTTCCATTTTCTAGTAGATTGTTTTTTGGCAGCCACCATAATTAGACACAGCAAGGCCTTACCGTGTCTAGGCAATTCCGGTTCTGTATCATAGCTTAGAAAAATCATTTTGATGTAATTGTGATGTATAATGATTTATTTGGGAAGTTTATGCATCATATTTTGTTTATGTTTAGTATGAAAAAATGTTTTAATTTGTCTGAAGGCAATTTAATAAGTTTAATTTTGAAAAAAGAAGAGACTGAATAGTAAAGTCAATTGAAAGGCAAAATTCATAATAAGCTATGTCCATATAATAGTATCAGGCAGCTGTTAATAATTTTCAAATAAATATGCAATAATAAGTGAGAAAAAAGGCATATAATCCTTAAGCAAAAAAAAAATTGAAATGGTTCAAGTTGGGAAGAAATTACCAAAAAACATTTTAATACTATCAGAAACATAAATTAAATAACTGGTTTTCAAATGCTACCCTCAACTGTACATAAATAATCCAATCATATAGTAGGGAGAGAAGAAAATATTGCACAATACTTACAGGATAAATTATTATATTATAGTTTATAAAACAGAAATTAAAGTAAAATGATTGCAGTAACCACATCAAAGAATAGCCCAAATTGTGTGGAGAAGACTTTGAAAGTAGTGTTTGCTAGAAGTTATGTGGGTATGATATCTCTGAGTTGGCGAAAGTGCAGCTTGTGAAAGGTAGTGTTTATCACCTGGATAGAGGAAAGGAGGTGGTCAGGGAGCTGGCTGCACTTAGAAAGGAAAATGCACAAGGAACAGATGGGTCACTTCCCAAAATCCTCAGGATTATGACCAATATATTGGTCAATCCTTGACAGAGATCTACAACAGATTGCTGGCCAGTGTAGAAGTATCTAAAGAGTAGATGGCTATGGTACCCATGTACAAAGGGGAAACAAGAAATTTCTAAAAAACTACAGGTCTGTTAGTTAAACAGGAGTAGCAGGAAATGTCATGCAGAGGTAGTGAACCATAAAGAAAGAAAGAATGCTTTCCTAGAGGACACCATTCTGCCTACATAACCACCAATATGGATTCTTGGACAGAAGGAACTGTCAGTCAAACCTGGTCCAGTTTTATGACTGGATTACAGAAGACATTTACAGGGAAATAAACATATACATTGTAGACTTTACCAAGACACTTGGCTTAGTCCAGCACAAATAGCTGCTAGAAAAACTGTATGGCTTGGGAGTTGGATGAACACTGAGAAAAATGGTTGTTAGATGGATGAAGTGAAGGACACAGAGGGCTACTATGAGAAGGACAATAAAAAGAATAAAGAAAGTAACAAGTGGAGAATTGGAGATGTCTGTCCTGGATAAATTACTTTTATCTGTATTTGCTTGTTTCAGATAGATCTGTGGGAAAGCAAGCTAAGGCTCTCTTTCACAATTGAAAGATCTAAAGCTACATATAGGTCTCAAAACTGAAAGAATAAATTACAATTCAAATTATAAAAGTAAGTTTTGAAACACACCATAAGACAACTACATCAGTTTACCAGGGTGGCTTTGCCCCTTGTACCCTGAGCAGGATGTATTATACACTACATCCCACCTTCTTATAAATATTAACCCAAATACTACTTTACCATATAGTGGGTAGAATATTCCAAGGTTCCAAAACATCAAACAATTAACTGCATTTGCACTTGTAGTTCTGCTGTTCCAATGATTGGAATTACAGTCTTGAGAATTTCACTAAGCTCCCAATAATGATCACACTCTTCACTGATGTCACAAACATAGGTATAGCAGTGCAAGACTGGGACAGTGTAAAGAAGGATTTGAGAAGGCTGACTGAGCAGAAAAGTAGCAGTAAATACTCAAGTTTGAAATTAAATGCAAAGTACTTCACTGGGGCTACAACGTCCATTGTGTCAAATATCAGCTTGGAGTGAATGTGATGGCAATATATTAGAAAAAAGCAGTCTCACCTGCTTTGGAGAAGAGTGACATGACAATGACAACAGCAAATAGAATGTTAGAGTGTATACGCCAAAAGCAAGCAAAAATTGTACCTGCTGGAGTGAGACTCTGGATAGGCCACACTTTGAATATTGTATACAGTTCTGAAGGCTGTAAATGAAAAGTGTCTTAATGCTACCGGAAGAAATCCAAATGAAATCCACCAGAATTGCACATGAGTTCAAAGCTGAACTGTTTCCACTGCTGCTGTGGTATTTAATTACATTGTGTCTGTTAGTTTTACAGGACAGTAGTTTCTCTAGATTGTGTGTTTTCCCTGCACTTGAGTTCTAAAAACAGCATTTTTACATTAAGAAGGTTTTCTGATTAGTTTTACTGGACAGTAGTAGCTAGATTGTGTGTTTCCCTGCACTTGGGTTCTAAAAACAGCATTTGTACATTAAGAAGGTTTTCTGACTGCACTCTTGTGGCAGAAGTGTACTCTAGCAAATATGTCTGAGTTGCGGGCTGCTAGCTGAAAGCTTATTGTGTGTTTTCCTGATTTGTCTGTAGGCCTTGTTGTTGTAAATCTTGTTTTTCTGATTTTATATAAGCCCGGTATTTGCACTAGGCTGCTCTCCATACAGCCTTGGTTAGCAGTTCCCTGTATAGACACAAATGCTATTAGGTTAAAATTTCCCTTAGAATAACTATCTCTGCAACCTTCTCCAGTCTCCATGCTGCTCTAGGAGCATCTGAGTTGTTTGGAGAGCAGCATCGCCTTGTTGGATAGCTGCAGTTCACAGTGGGTATAGCACCCATTCTTCGTATGTGTGCTACCATCCCAATCCAGTTAAATCTCCCCTCTTTTCTTCGGTTAAACCCACAGCAAAAAAACTGAAACCATGGATAGGCACATTCCTGCTATCTCTGTGGCCAGCCTGGTGGACATAAGAATCCTGAGGCAATGTAGCAGTTGTCTCATGTATACTGTCAACCACTTAATCCTGAAACAAAAGAACACAGTATGTGAGAAATGTAGTTACATTATGAATTTTGAGACACAAATCTCACATACTGGCAAATCAAATAACAAACACGTTGTCAGCACATGCATATCATTTCCCTCACTAAATAAGGTCACAAAATAAGGTCCTAACACATAAAAAGTAACTTACCAAAACTTCAGAGGCCTGCTGTACGCTGCCCTCAGAAAAAACATGCAAATAAAACCAAGTCAACACCAACCACTACACATAAAAATACACAACAGAGTGCCACCACAAGCAAGCCCCTAAGGTGAAACACCGCACAGTCAAACATCTTGGTCATAGAAACTCCAATGTGAGACACACAGACACCTTTCTTACTGGATTGGATGGAGAGAAGGTTACAGTCATTTGCCTGTCAAGGGACAGGATTCGCCAGATCATGCAAGCACTCAGGTCACTCAACCACTATTACCAGTATGACTCAGTCATAATTCATGTGGGTGTGAATGACCTGAGATGTACCTCCCTGGAGTATATGAAGAGAGGTATGATGGATGATTTTCCGTCATGTGTGCATATTGCACACGGGCGAACAGCAATTGTCTGAAAGGCACTTTGCAAACTTTGCAAACGCCGAATGGAAAAAGGATTGAATGTGCAATGAGCAAATGCACAGTGACATTCGCTCATTGCACATTCAACATTTAGGGGCGGATTGCACTATAGTGGGGATCGGAAAATGGTCCCTTTCCCCGCTGTAGTGTGATCTCAGAGTTAGAATATTAAAGTGGGTGGGTGCAGGGGGGCTTGCCCCCCTGTTTTATACTTCATTAGATTTTCTTTTCAACATTAATGTTCGAAAATCAGCGAATCTGCTTTTCGATTTGCTGATTTTCGAACATTTAAAACTGTCGGTGTTTTCATTTTCGTGGTTACGATTCACTCATATGAGCAATTGCACCACTGTGATTCGGCTTTGTAAAGGTAAACCATGATGGACATCTTTTAATACATGTTGCAGGCTGGTGTGAGCCTAACATTGAGCAACATTCTACCCTCACTGAGAATGATACCACAATACAAACAGAAAATGACTGACGTCAATAACTGGCTTAGCTACTGGCGTCATTCTAAGGGGATCCAGTATTTGTCAGGCTGGGACAACATGATCGGCAGACCATGTTGCTTTGCCAGAGATGATCTGTACATGTTACCACTAGGCTTTAGAATACTGTCCAAGCCATTAGCCACCCCCATAGTGCCTTTTTTAGGCAGTGCCAAACCAAGAGGCCTACCAGCATAACAAATTCTTCTAATGCGAAGCTGTAGGCACTACTGCTCAGTGCTAGGAGTCTTAACAAGAAACTGCACTCCCTGGAAGGTCTCCTCACCCTGGAGAATGCTGATATCTGTGCAGTTACAGAGATGTGGTTTAACGCTGCAGAAAACACCACAGCAGTGCAAGGCTACAACACCTATAACACATTCAGACCACCCACTGAAAAGGAAAAAGTGAAAGGAGGAGGTGTTTCCATTTACATAAAAAAACAATCGCACCTCTAGATTGGTCAAGTAGGATGTAGGATGATTCACTTGAGCTACTCCATGTCCAGCTGACCATACGCAAAATCCCCCATTATATCATCACTACCTAGAGGCCCTCAACCATGAACTATGATAACCACATACCTGAAGTTACTAAAATCACTTACCATTCAGCCCAACACACTAATCATGGGAGATTTTAAGTACCCCTCCATAAACTAGGTAACATACGACCACTAACATGCAGGGTCAGAGATTCCTGGACTTTGTCAATGCTCCAGAACAGCTGGTATACACTCCCACTAGGGGCTCAAATATTCTTGACATAATACTCACAAACATGGGGGAGTGTTGTAACCCCAGCTTAATGCCCTTATTGGCAAGATCAGATCATAAATTGGTCTCCTCTGAAATAAATATAATGGTAGAACCCCCATCAAACCCTAAAACCTTAAAGAATTTTTCCAAGGCAAATTGCCTTCTATTAAGTGATAACATAGGTATTTTTAATACTCCCCAGCCCCAAAAACACAGAGGCCTATGCAGAAGTATACATGAATGCCCTGTACAACCACTTAGACAACTACATTGAAATGACAGTACCTGACTGAACTAAACCCATGTCTAACTGGAAAGACAAACCACCCTGGTGGACCCCCTGGCATAAATGCACTATACAAGCAGGTAGATATTCCTGTCTAGAGGTAAGTGGGAGGGTGCTGAACAGAGAAAAAAAATCCTCATTAGTCTCAGCAGGCAAATCAGGGAACTACTGAAGTCTACAGCTAAATACCAGACTAAAATAGCTTCCCAAGCACAGCATAACCACAAAGCACTTTGGCTGTGTCCAAAATCTTAAGGAAAACTCTCATCAATGTGCTGAGTTGGCTGTAGATGGCACTACCACTGCTCAGACAGAAAAAAATAACAAACCTGCTGGCTGATAAGTTCAGCTCAAATTTCACCCCCTTATCACCTCTAGTCACTCCCCATGTAGCACCCCCTACCATTTATTTGCCTGTTATCATAAAAGAACAGGTCGTCACTGCAGCATCAATGGGCCCTGATGTAATCCCAGGGTACCTATTAATTAAACATGACCTAGTAGACCCACTCAGATCTTTATTTAACCACAGTCTCCAGACAGCCTTTGTCCCAGTAGAGTGATGAATAGCAACAGTCATCCCTCTGTGAAGGGGGAACCATCAACTGACCCAGGAAACTACCAAGCCATAAATCTGTCTAGTCTCATATGCAAGTGTACGGAAAGGATAATCATAGACCTGATTAACAACAACATAGGAAGTCTTCAGACTCTAGACTCAACCCAGTTCATCTTCATCAAGGGCAGGTCCCATCTGCTCAGTCAGTTGGACTTCTTTGAGAAGGTCCCAAGACCATGGAGGGTATGACAGTGCATACAAACTACCTTGACATAGCCTAGGCACTTGACACAATACTCCACTTGGGTATTATAGATAAACTCACAAAATTGGGCATAAACCTCTATATCACCAGATGGATAGCCAAATAGCTCACAAATAGGACACATGTTCTCAGAGTGGGGAAATCCACATCCGGCAACAGACCAGCCACCAGTGGAGTACCAGAGGGCTCAGTGCTGGAAGCCTCCTGTTTGGGATATACTTCTCAGATACCATGGCAAATGCAGATAGCCTTTGGCTGACCAAGGTTACTGATGACTGCAAGGTGGGTACAATCATTGACTCCCCAAATGATGTTGATATCTTACAGAAAGGTCTGATGCAGACTAATGATTGGTGTCAGAGCCATGGCCTCAAACTACCTGCAAGAAGTGCATAATACCACCCTTTGGTAAATCAAATACCCCTGCAAATTACAACACTGTTAGCAACCCACTAAGAGTGGATCCTGTGGTGAGAGATCTGGGTACTCAGATAGGCAGTCATCTGAACTTTGACCACCATGTGTCCATGGTGGTGAGGAAATCCTTCTGTGTGGTTCAACTTATAGGTAAGGGCATGGCATCCGGATCTAAAGATATTATAGTACTACTGCACTCAGCCCCCGTCAGGCCAATAATTGAGTACAATGCACCCTTTGGTATGTACCTTGCCAGGCATCTGCAACATTTGGAGCATTCTCAGAGATTTCTCACAAAAAAATGCAGGGGTATAACCAACATGTCATGTGCAGACTAAATAAAAACCCTATCACTGTATTCAGTTTCCTACTGATTACTGAGGAGTAATCTGTGCCTGACCTAAAAGGCAGTCTCTAACCCAGCCCTGATGGAAATGTTGCATATTTGCAAAACTAACTGCCCAAGGGTTACCCTCACCAAAAATATAAATCCAATTTCTGACATGACTAGATCAGGCAGAGAGACAGATATGTGTACCACAGATTGCCCCTTCTCTGGAATAGGCTTCCTATTCATGTGAACCAGAGCCCTTCCCTGATCATCTTCAAGTGTAATCTGGACCACTGGATAGGAAATCACAAATTCACTCCTAAGGTGGCACCCATGTCCCTTATGGACTGAAGCAGTCTATTAAAATAGTCAAAACCATGCTTGCTGATCCTTGTTATCTTTCCCCTAGGGATACAAAATTGGGTAAAATTGGCTAGGCTTGTAAGGGATCTTACGTCATTACCCTAGTAATCTCCTATGAACCTATGAACCTATGAGATGGAAGGGAAAGGATCTGAGCAAAAACTAGATGAGCTATAGATAAATATGTCACATTTTCATCATGATTAGGACCCAGTCAGTTGTACAATGCTTTTTTAACCAAGAACAAAAAAAATTTAACCACACCAACGCAAATAAGAACTAATACAAAAACAAAAATAAAAACCACTGCACGATCGTAAAAAAGACTCAGTTTAATAAATTCACAAGTAACAATTGTAAATTAACAGACTATTTAATAAATCCACAAGTAACAAATGTAAATTCACAGACTTAGGATTAAATTTGGTTGTACAATTTCTAATTACTTTTTTTCTTACAGATAATAAATGTTTAATGTGATAACCCCTATCCCTGATCATGCGAATAAGTACATACATTTCTTCAAGGAATTTTTCATCATTACTGACTAGCCTGGAAAGTCTAACCATCTGGCCTTTTATGACACTCCTTCTCTAATGGAAAGGGTGGCAGCTATTAAAATGAAGAAGCGTATTGGTATTTGTCTTCTTCCTAAATATACCAGAAGAAAGTTCACCCATCTCAGTAGCCTTTAGCAAAAGAATATCCAAGAAATCCATTTCATAACCATGGATTTTGTATGTAAACCTTAGAAATTGGGTAATACCATTCAACAAATCTATAAACTCAATCACCTCTTCAGGGCTGCCCGTCTACAAAATAAGAATGTCATCCAGAAAACTGTAGTAAGCTAAAATTTTAGTCATATAAGTTGATGTAAACACTTCTCTTTTCTCACATTCAGCTAAAACTAGGTTGGCAAATACTGGGGCACACCGCATCCATCACCACTCCTGATTTCTGCCTAAAATATTCACCTTGAAAACTGATAAAATTGTTTGTGAGAACCATTTCCATCAAATCCACCAATAGATTGACCTTCGATTGTTCCATCAGTCTACTCTGTGCTAAACTTAAGGCAAAATATTCTAGGCCTACGTCATGGGGTATGACGGAGAAGAGATTGACTTCATCAGTAGTAACAAATAAACTATCTTTGTTACTTGGTGTCATTCTCAGTTGCTCCAGGCAGTGCCATGAATTCTTCAAAAAGTATGCAAAAATTTGAAGAACTGACTTAGAATGATAATCTACAAAAGCTGTGACAGGTTCGGTCTCGGAGCTGCTTGCAGCTACAATCAGCCTAAAAAGGGAGGTCTCTTTTTATATGTATCTTAGGTATCCCAAAATTTTTTGGGAAGATGGGAAACTCTACCTTCAGATACTCAAACTCCTCTATTGTCAAGGAACCTTTGTATAGGGCATCCAATAACCAGCGGTGGCTGGTGACTTCATATCAAAGGGTGGCTGCAGGATACCTGAATGGGTGGGGCCAACCAGAAAGGGTGTGGTCAACTAGAAAGGGGTGGGGCTATGCTCAAAACCACAAAAACTGGGACTTTATTTAAATACGCTGCCCTGGGTGCCAAACCGTCATTATGAGAGTCCAATCAAGACAAAATGAAGTGTAGAAGAAACAAATATTTTAATGTATTGGCTACATGACAGCTTTCTTAATATCTAGATGGAAACAAAAAGGTTGTGAGGCATGAGAAAATAAATTACTTTTTAAATACATTACTGGAATGCCAGTCAAAATCAAGTATACAAAAACATGCAGCACTTAACTCAAACCACTTCTCCTTGCACTGCAGTTCTAATTATAATTTATATTCAGCTTTATAAAAGTACCAAGTAACATGCTGAAAGTAGCAATGTCTGTGATATCCCCACTTTTAAAAATGTTTATTATCCAAAAAAGACCTGCTGCCTGACAACAGTTATCTACTTGTTTTATGGGGAAAACATGATCAAAGTAAAAAATGAACAGCAAACAAGAAACAAGCTCAAGATAAATTGCCTTAAGGATTACTGCACAGGTTATGGACCACACATGATAGATTGGCATTCCATTTAGTTTACGGGTAAAGCCTGCAAAGATGACTGCAAGTCTCCAACAAATGTAATGAGCTTCTGAAATACTTTAACCCTATCCTCTATTACAAATACTGTCATATCCATTTCAATACCTAAGGCTTATACATTATATAATTATGTAAATATTCTCTGCATGGCAACAACAAAAAGGATTTCAATGTTGGTAATTCTTTAACAGTATGTTTATTAAAGCTTACTTGCATCTTACAATCTCAGACGAGCTTACCTGATGGTCATTAAAGAATTGCTACTTAAACACAGAGCAAAAGGCACTGCAACAACATGCATTTTCTGAATAATAAGAGCATAAATCAACAGTATAAAATATGACAGAAAAACATAACATTCTGCAAAATCAAGGACAGATGAAAAGCCACTGTAGAACTTGTGTCTACCTTGGATGGGGGGATACTCTGCACACTTACACTGCATAACTGCTCCTTGCCTTGCTTGGACACATCCAGAGTCAGTACATGGGGGAGTTAGGTGCAACAAGTATGTCACCATTTGAAATATCTCTGGCTGATAGTGATGGCCCTGACACATTTGTCATACCTCTCAACCTCAGAGCAAGAAATCTGGACAATGTCATAAATACAAGTGGGACAAAGGTCCACAAATAAGGACAATTTTTAAATATTGCTCTTATAAACTTAGAAAGATAATAGTAGGTCTTGCATTACTATGAATTTTCTGAAGGGTATGAAATCTGAAATTCAAATGTCTGTCATTATTTTCTAACTTCAATCTTTAATGATTTGCCACTAGTTTGCCCAAAAAACACAATTTTAAGAAAAACAGACCAAAAATGTGATGCATAAATATAAAATAGCCACATAATACAGCTGGGAACCTGTAAAAGAAGGGACGATTTTTTAATATTGGTACTGCTAAGTTAAGCAGCTGACAAAAATAAAAGAAGCTACATGCATTTCTGAAATAAAAGTAATCTATAACTCTGATCATTACAATTATTTATTAATTGTAAACCCTCCATGTTTCCTTCAAAAATTGTCATTTTGTGGAGGGATTATTAGGGGGAAAGCAACATTATGAGCCAAAATCGAGGACAGTTGAGAGGTTTGGATATACCTAATTCTATAAAGCAATTTATTTGCATGTACCTTTCAACCTCTTAACACAGGAAATCTGGACAAGGCCAAATATATTGGGGGAAAATACAAACAGTACTAAAAATTGCCCTTGTATAAACTTAGACAGCTGATATAATAACAGGTCTTGTGTTAGCATGCATTTTTCTGAAGGGTATGAAGTCTGAAACTCAATGTCTGTCATTATTTCATGACTTCATTCCTAAATGATTTGCCAGAAAACTACACATTTTATGAGGAACAAACCAAAAATAAGAAGCAAAAATCTATTCATTCTGCGAAAATCTGGACAGTTGAAAGGTACATCTCAGCCGGGGCTATCTTTGAGTTTGCCACCATTCCCCCCTCACAAAATCATGGTTGAATGGGGCCTCACCCCTACAGCCATTCCAATGTTCCATTACTTGGCTATTTCATCCCATTTACCATAAACACTGTGATGTGCCTACTGCTTCACTTCTACGATGATTTGGATTTTATTTAAAAGTTTTATTTTACATTTTACAGCACAAACACTAATAGACATCTGCTAAACAAAGCAATACAGTCTCGCAATGAAAATAGACTTAGCATTAAAACTTCTCTGCCCTTGAAACTCACATTCATTAAAACAACAGTGAAACCCATATTCAAAGAAAATACATCTGGCCAGTGGCAGATAAAGATTAACTATGGGCTGTTTTCAAATCATAGGCCCCTTGCACATGAAACATACATGTGTTCTTTGATACACCTTCCTGATTGTATTAAATTATATTCCTTTTGTAATACAGTATAGTTGTTAGACAGCATTTTAAATTTAGTGTTTTGAACATTTTTCCAGTAAACAATGAAACAAAATGCATGCACCAATAATGACAAAACTGCCCAGTTCATAACATTTCCATCATAAAAGTTTACTCAAACTTCTACAATCCACCACTATCAGTAAATATGCACAATGTAAATATGCACAATCTCTGCAGAAGTAAACGTCATCTAAATAATTCCACATTAAAGAGATCTGTAACTAATGAAGATGTTGCTGCTAGCAAACAACTTTATATTTCATTGTTTCATCTACAAATAAAGTGTCTGTTGCCCTTGAGGAATAAATTGCCTAGGTTACATAACAAAAATGATAAGCTAGTAATATTGCAATAGGGAATGGATGCCAAACTGATAACAGGTTCATAGTTACTAGGTATCTCTGCCAAAGAGGACATTCTCAGGACTGCATCATCCACCCCCTTTAAAAGTATAACACAGTGCAGTATCAGCAATGCATCTACATGCTGTGGGAGTAGAACCCACAGTGTTCTGCATCAAATGCAAGTGCACTACCTGCTATGCTATTAACAATGCAAGCAGACTCTGCATAAGCAGCACTAAGCTTCTCTTCCCCTGAAGCTCTCAGCTCCTTGTAAAATCCACTCAGCACTCAACTGTATCTCTCAACTTTGCAGTACAAGAAATCTGGAAAAAGCCACAATTTATTGGGGGGACAGAAGCCCAAATACCAAGGATACATTTAAAACATTGCTTGTATAATTTTGGAAAGTTGCTAGAATAAAATGCTGTGTTACTACCATGCATTTTACTGCCAAGTCTTGAACCCAGGACCCTGTGCACTACAATCAGAGCAACATACCACTGTGCCAAATCAGCTGTTTCTTGAAAGACAGGAAGACTGAAACTTAAATGGCTATCATTTAGTGAATTCAGTTCTCACCATAGCTTTCAACCTCTTAGCACAAAAAAACCTGGACAAAGCCAGTAATGAGGGAATACAGCCCCAAAAATAGGGACATATTTCAAATATTGATTTTATAAACTTAGAAAATTGTTAGAATAAAAGGTTTTGTGTTAGCAAGTACTTTCTGAAGAATATGACGTCTGAAATTCAAATGTCTGTCATTATTTAGTGAAATCAAATTCCAGAAAACCACAGATTTTATGAGGAACAGAACAAAATATGAGGCAAAAATATGAATAGTTTTCACAAGTGGTGGTGGGTAGGGAATTTAGGCTCTTGCTACCTGCAACCAAGGCACAGGGTTTGAACCTGAGTTATTCTCTGTAGCCACCAGGTATATTTCCTGAGTTTCTCTCTCTAGCCACCAAGTATATTTAAGTCCGTCTGTCCCAGCTTCATCTGAAATCCCTCTTCCTGCTGCATCTTCAAAGTCTAGCTGATTGCAATACAAGTCCCAGCTCCATTGAAATACAAAAGTCCTTCATGCGAGAGCAGCTATCCAGCCTGCAGACATTGCAGTCCGATCCCCTTCCAGTCTATGCAGTTGTAACTGCATAGACTTCTGGGTCATCTGTAGTCTGATGCCTTCTTTCCTAATCCCGACTTCCTGCACGCATGCGTGGAGTTCAGGAATGCCAAGCACATATGCGCGGAGTTCTAGACTCGCTAATTATTTTTATTTTGTTTTTCTTTTCTTTTTACAGCTGGGTGGGCTGCAGTCCTGCAGTCCAATAGCATGAGCTGACCCTGCCAATAACATAAAATCAATTTTAGCATAGGCTCTTGTTACCTCATTTACCAATGCCCTCTCATATATTTCTTCATCATTAAGCAATTCATACATCTTAAATACATAATCTAATTGCTTCATTAAAATAATCCTCCCACCTTTATCCGGCTTCATCACTCTATATTCTTTGTTTCTAGAAAGTTCATTCAAGCATAACCTCTCTTCTCTGGTTAAATTATCAATTTTAATTTTGTCTACCATTAAAGTATGAGTGAATTCACTTTCAACAAGTTACTCAAAAATACACACCAAAGGATTACATGGGAGTATAAAAGTACTTTCTCACTGCAGCCTTGGAGTTAAATTACTAAGATTTTAATTTCTTCCAGAAAAATACAATGTTAGATTCAGCTGTCTCGTAAATAGCTTCAAATTGATAAGTAATTTTGCAATATCAACTTTAAATTCGGGGATAAAACTGAACCCTTTCTTCAAAACGTGAACATGTTCATTTCTTAAACAAAAGTCACTAAGATTATAAATAGTGCCATTAATAGTGTTCAAAACAGGTACATGTAAAGCTCTATTCACCATTTCATCATGTTCTTTCAAAGCCAATGTATCATTATATGACAGAATTTTAAATATTTTCAAAAACATTATCATCTCTTTCCTGTTCATCATCACTTGTAAGAATATCCTGAACATCAGAATTGTTGTTATTATTGTTGCTAAAGAAGTCATTACCATACACTGGGGGGGGGGGTGTCAGGGTAAGATTTTTGTTCCAAATAATCACTTCTATCTCTGTGAAGCTTATTTTGCTTTCTATTTACATTGACAGCAACATATTTCTCTAAATCACTAAATATCTTGTTGTAATTACCAATTTCCTCCTGAAACAAGTCATTGGTTATGCTGTCATTTAGTGTTTTAATATCTTCCTGCAGTTTTACAAGTTTACGTTCATTGTCCCTCTTTAATATATTCATAATCTCTAGCCCCATTCTATTAAACAAGTTTATAAGTTCCTGGTACAAATTAGAGTCTTTTACTGTACCCACCGGGAATTTCCAGAGACGGAGTCCTTTTGGAACTTGCTTTAGGCTTATTGATTGTGAGAGAAACTCATTGTCCAGTTGTAAAGTTTTATATTTTTTTGCTAAGGCACTCAAATGAACTCAATTGCATTTTTAAGGTACCAAAATTGGCTTTGTATTAGAACATTACCCCACCACGATTTTCGCGCATGAATGGGTGTGGCCTACATGATTGACAGGGCTGAGTGACAAGCCATGCAGATTATACAGTGACATGGTGAATGTCAATTATTTTCTACATTTATAAGTGCACCTTCGAAAGCACCACATGTCCTGGGTGTCTGACTTGCTTTGTCACTTTGTATGTAACCACATACTGTCTGTTGTAGGGTAAGAAGCGGGTCAGAAGGGCAGTATGTATGCAGTATCCACAAGTTTCCCATTTTGCAGTCCATACCCATAACCTGTGCACTCCCCACCTTTCATTGGTACAATGTTGTGCAATAATTGCTTTTGCAGGGGGGGCAAGCCCCCCTGCACCCCCCCCCACCTTTCTTTAAACATTTTTTTTTGGAGATAATGCAACAATCAATATTCTCAGGCAGTGAGACAATAAAAACATGCAATAAAAAAGATCTCCCAGAAAGGTCGCCACCTGCACCCCACACCTACAGAATAGGAATTTTAAGTCTGTGTAATAGATTTTATACATGCAGCATTTTATGTTTGCCCCCTCCCCTTTAAAGAATTGTAATTCTCAGTGTAATACTTTTGTATAAATGCAGCATATTCTGTGTTTGTTGTAATAGGTACAAATCTGTTTGGATCGGTATACCATTTGTAAGTACACATTCTACCAAATTATTTAGTCTAATATGTAATAAATATATCAAAGCTTTTGATCAATGGAAATTGGAAATCCTGGTACCAGCAAATAAGGGAGAAAAGGCTTTGTATTGAATACAAAGTTTACCATACTCATTTCTATGAGGATGGTTTTCCCAAGTTTATTCAAAGCAGTTTTCAAAATAAATTAATGCGGAGAGTGCTGGGCGGGGTTTGGGCGGTCCTTGCTACTACGCATCTGGTGGGGTAATGTTCTAATACAAAACCCCAAAATCATTATGTTGTTCACTCAGTTGCTCCATGAAATTCAACGTCGGCGTTTGGAATAAACCATTAACCCCATCAATGGTTGGGGGTGTTGAATTGTTATTAACTGGTCTTCCACTGGCAAAACTCAATGGTGGAGTATGTAGGGTAAGCAAGGCTTCTTGTGATGTTGTACCGGAATGTTCCACTTCCTCTCATTGATGAACTCCTTTTAAATTTGCTGATAATTCACGTACTGCAATAGTGAGTTCACCCACCAATAACTCCAAAGATTTGGGCCATTCTATTAGTCAGGAAACCAGGTTTTTTTAACCAAGAACAAAAAAGCACTTAACCATACCAATGCAAATAAAAAATAATACAAAAACAAAAAATAAAAACTACCACACAGTCGTAAAAAATGGTTCAATTTAATAAATCCATGAGTAACAATTGTAAATTCACAGACTTAGGATTCAGTTTGGTTGTACAATTCCTTATTACTTCTTTTTTTACAGATAATAAAAGTTTAATGGGATAACCCCATCCTTGAACATGCCAATAAGTCAAACAGACCCCCCTTTTAGGCCAATTGTAGCAGCAAATGGCTTCAAGACCGAACCTCTCGTAGCTTTTGTAGATTATCACTCTAAGTCAGTTCTTCAAACTTTTACATACATTTTGAAGGATTCATGTCACTGCTTTGAGCGATTGAGAATGATACAAAGAACAAAGATTGTTTATTTGTTACTATTGATGTAGTCAATCTCTTCTCCATCATAGCCCATGATGTAGGCCTAGAATATTTTGCCTTATGTTTAGCACAGAGTAGATTGATGGAACAATCGAAGGTCAATCTGTTGGTGGATTTGGTGGAAATGGTTCTCACAAACAATTTTATGAGTTTTGAAGGTGAATATTTTAGGAAGAAATCAGGTGTGGTGAGAGGTGCGAAGTGTGCCCCAATATTTGCCAACCTAGTTTTAGCCGAATGGGAGAAAAGAGAAGTGTTTACATCAACTTGCATGACTAAGATTTTAGCTTACTACAGGTTCCTGGGTGACATTCTTATTTTGTGGACGGGCAGCCCTGAAGAGGTGATTGAGTTTATAGATTTTTTTGAATGGTACTACCCAGTTTCTGAGGTTTACATACAAAATCCATGGTTATGAGATGGATTTCTTGGATATTCTTATGATAAAGGATACTGAGACGGGTGAACTTTCTTCTGGTATATTTAGGAAGAAGACATATACCAATACGCTTCTTCATTTTAATAGCTGCTACTCTTTCCATCAGAGAAGGAGTGTCATAAAAGGCCAGATGGTTAGACTTTCCAGGCTGGTCAGTAATGAAAAATTCCTTGAAGAAATGTACGTACTTATTGGCATGTTCAGGGATAGGGATTATCCCATCAAACTTTTATTATCTGTAAGAAAAGAAGTAATTAGAAATCATACAACCAAATTTAATCCTAAGTCTGTGAATTTACAATTGTTACTTGCGGATTTATTAAATAGTCTGTGAATTTAAAATTATTATTTGTGGATTTATTAAACTGAGACTTTTTTTACTATTGTGCAGTGATTTTTATTTTTGTTTTTGTATTAGTTGTAGAATGGTTATCTGATGCAGACTGGCTGAACTGCAAACTGGGTAGCAGTGGCTTGAAATTATTTGGCAGACACACATAGCCTTGTGAATTAGATGGTCAGAATTAAGATCAGATTTCCTTTTATATAACTGGTGCCTGTGGTTTGATTCAAATGCCATATGGCTTCTCCTGTCATCAAAATATTTAACAGCAAGGGCAGTGAAGTGAGAAGCCCTTAGCCCCTGCCTACCACAGTGACCATCAGAAAGAGAAAATACAAAATATGCACTCACTATCCACAGTCATGCAGTTTGAGACAGATTTTCTTTCTGAAACACCTTGACATTTGAATAGGGGAAATGTGAGGCATGTATGATCTATGACAGGGAAATGAAATGGAAATAAAAAAATGAAAGGAGATAAAAGTATTCTGGGCACTATGTGGTGCATGGAGAAACTAAATCTAGGATAAAATTAATTATATTAAAGAGTGTATTTTTTTCTTTATAGTCACTGAGGACTAGTTCATGATGTCTGTCGATCTGTGGTGCATAGCTCAATATATGAACAGTAGCCACAATCTATGGAAGAGAGACTTAAAAGCATGCAATTCTGATTTGCTCTTATTAAAACAGACACTTTTGTAAATATCTAATTAGACACAATGTCAGAGGAAGTACTACCAGAGGTTATAAGAAAACAGCTCAGAAACTTGGAAACTAAAATAAAGATACACCAGCAAATTAAACAGGCTGGCCTACAGAGACAAAAAGCAAAGAATATTAAAGACTTTTGGGGAAGCAAATGGAAAGATTCAGACAGGTTTTAATCATTCATTAAGGTATTTGGTTGGTGGCTATGGTGGCTGTGTGTCATTCTTTCATTTGGTTCAAATGAGTTATGCTACTAATAATCAGTCAGGCTTCTCAGACCTTGCATACAAAGGGGTATGACAAAACAACAAATGACTATAGTTTAGCAATTACAGTTCATGTGTAACTTCAGTGCCTTTGGCTGTAGTAGAAAAGCAGCAGTGCTATAGTTGGCGTCAGTGTTTTAACTAGAGAAGAACAGCTTCAGAGTAGATGGACCACTATTCTTTCCTACTGCTGTGGAGGAGTCTAAACATGAAAGAGATGTTTTCACCATGTGATAACTGTAATATAGGCATAACTACAAAAGATGTTTGGCAGTGTTAAGCTGACAACTTTCCATGCATTTAGTCCTATTCTCCATTCCTACTATCCTAATAGACCATTTTGGTCTAATGAACAACATTTTCTCATCCTATATAAACCCCACAAATCCTCTGGCCAAAGTCTTTACTAATCAGTTGGTAAAAATGGAACTTTATTCCTCTGAAAATTAGATCTATCTCTAACCTGTCCATCTTCAAGCTCCTGCTAAAAGACTACCTAAATAAGATTTGGCTCTCCTCCTGTACTACCTTTGGCTGCAGTACCCCCCCCACCCGTACACTTCTTATTAATTCCTTCTCTCTGAACAAAGACAGTCTAATTCTTTGACTAAAGACAAATATGTTATCTAGTCATCTCTATTCAAAAGTGTGTACTTTGTGTGTTTAATGCCATCTCTATGAATGAAGTGTAACTTGACAATTCTTTAACTAGTGATAATGTTTTTTTCATCTTATCTGTATCCAGATATTTATACTCTGTATGTAAAAGTTCACACTGTATGAACTGAAGTTGCTAATTGTTTTGTTTAGTTAATATCTTGTTCTTGTATACTAGGGTTTGTAATAACTTTATTTACCTGTAATCATATTAGGTCAATATGGAGCTTTTCACCCTGGGCCACCACTGAAAACAGAATACTATCCAAGTCGGGCTTTCCCAGTAATAAACAAATGTCAAATAAATTAATAAAATGCACATATATATATATATATATATATATATATATATATATATATATATATATATATATATATGGGTCTACCTGAAAACACCGACACGCAAAAACACCGACAACGAGATAACTGACACCACAAAACCGAAAGTTCAAAAACACGAAACTTCACATGCCCGACAAACCACAATCTCGACAATCAACAAAACAAACCAAATACCTTTTCCGTAAAACACACACACAACACAAGCACACCAAAAACCTTACAAATCTACACTAAACCTTACATACACAACTATCTATGCACTAACCTTAACCCAAACCCTAAACCTAAGGTCCGTCACTATCGCACACTCACCTAACCCGCGCCCTAACCCTAACTCACTTAACCCGCCCCTAACCCTAAAGTCTGTCACTATCGCACACTTACCTTACCCGCACCCTAACCCTAACTCACTTAACCCGCCCCTAACCTTAAAGTCTGTCACTATCACACACTTACCTTACCTGCACCCTGACCCTAATGTCCGTCACTATCACACACTTACCTTAACATGTCAGTGTTCTCAGCGTCGGGATTTTCAATCGTCGGTCATCTCCATTGTCGATCTTCCGGTGTTGGTTATCTCGTTGTCAGCGTTGTCAGCATTCGGTGTTTTCAGGTAGACCCATATTTATATATATATATATATATATAGGATAGTGGGTTAATTTTACTCAATATCATATGGTACATCCCAATCATTACACGAAGTGCAAGTACAGATGTTTATTAAAAATACATATGTGCATTATAATGAGACTGAAAAGAATGAGAAGTGAGAGAATAAAGGAAGGGATAAATGAAGGGGAAATAAAACATTTTATGAATGGTTATAAATACAAACTGGCTAATGTCACCCATAGTTGAGACAAGAAGTGAAATTTAGGGTGTGTACAAGTAGTGAAGAAGAAGGCAGGACTCCGCATACTTGTCTACTCTCCAGATTTTTGCAGAATGTTCAGATTTTTGCTTCTTATTTTTGTCTGTTCCTCATAAAATTTGTGGTTTTCTGGCAAATCATTGAGGATTAACGTCACTAAATAATACCAAACAATGACAGACATTTGAGGTTTAGACATTGTATAATTTAGAACATATATGATAATATAAAATCTATCATTCTAGCAACTTTCTAAGTTTATAGGAGCAATATTTAAAATCTGTCCCTATTTTTGGGCCTTTGTCCCACCATTATTTCTGGATCTGTCCAGATTTCTTGTACTGAGAGGTTAAGAGGTGTGGGCAGGAGGTATAAAAGCAGACAAGTTCTAGAACAGTGTGATATTAAGTATGAGAATGTGGGCAGAGTAAAGAGCATCAACTCCCTAGTATAAAGAAATTCCATGGAGAAGCCAGTGGAAGAGAGAGAGAGAGAGGAGCCTATTCAAAAGTGTAACTCACTTATTTTACCAGCTAAAAGTCTGGAAATAGCAACTAATATTTTGAAATATAAATGAGTTAATGTGATAACTGCATGCATAAAAATGTTAAGGATGTAAGTGAATGGGAAACTGACTGGAAATTAGCTGCCTGAAACAAGACAATAAAACAAAATATAAAGTTAAGTTTTGACATCACAATGAACCAAACAAAGAAATTAGTATCCTTGCATATTTTCTTATTCAAGTATTATTGTTATCAAGACATAACAAAGAGCAAACTAGACTTTAAAAGGAGCCTCTTTATAAGGGCAGAACATATCATAGGATCATAGGAGATTACTAGGTTATCGAGCTAAAGGTCATTTTAAGCCTAGCTTTTTCATCTCAGTGTAATACCATAGAAATGCTAGTCAATACCCAAGATTGCATTTAGTGATGACTGCCCATATCCAGGAGGGTTGTGGGCTCAATCCCAGGTAAGAATTTATGGTGCCCCATCCACTCGTCCAGGTTCCACTTGAACAGTGTCATAGAGGTGCTCTGTTTCACATGAATTGGTAGCCTGTTCCAAAGATGCGGCAGTCGCTGGGAGAAAAATCTGTCCCTTCAGCATGTCCTATTTAAGTCACAGGCCATATTTTGGTCCCTGGAATGGGTAACCCTAGTCCCATTTGATTTACAGATATGCTGCAAGTTCATTAGGTTTGGGTCTTGGATTGCTCTGTGGACCAGGCATAAGTCTCCCCTAAGAAGTCTATACGATATGGAGTATAGTGACAGAGACCTTAGAAAGTGTAAGGCACATGCTGGAGCCCCTTGATCTTTTTTGTTAGAAACCTCTGAGGTCTCTCTAATTGCTGCAAGTGCTTAGCATGGTACATGTCAAACAGGGCGTTATACTCAATTATGGGCTGGATAAGTGCAGAGTATAGAGGGGCTTTAACTTATTTTGCTTTCGAGGTGATGTCCTTAATAATCAAGTGTGCTACATAGAATGCTTTCCTTACAGTAGACACATGGTGGTTGAAGTTAAGGTCGCAGTCAACTTGTGATCCCAGGTTCCTTACCATTTCATGGGCACTTAGGGTACTGTTGTTGATTTGATAGTGTGAGGGGTCATTGTCTCTGCCAAAGGGAATGATGATGCATTTCTTTGCATTCAGTTTGAGACCGTGACTAATACACCAGTTGTTGGTCTGCATGAGACTCTCTTGGAGTATACTGACATTATTTGGGGATCCAATGATTGCACCTAGTTTGCAGTCATCTGCAAGCTTGGTCAGCCACAACCCCTTAGTTTTGATCTGAACTTCTGAGAAGTATATACCAAACAGTAAGGGGCCCAGCACTAACCCCTGTACACCCCACTGGTAACAGGTCTGCTGGCTGATGGGGAGTCACCCACTTTGATAATGTGTGTCTGGTTTGTGAGCCAGTTTGACAATCCATCTTACAACAAATGGGTTTACATTCAGTTTGCTAGGTTTATCAGTAATGCCTGAATGTGGGATTGTGTCAAAAGTCTTTGCCAGGTTGAGGTATGCTGTATGCACAGATTTGCCCTCATCAATTGCCTTGGTCACATTTTCAAAAAATCCACCAGATTTAACAGGCAGGATCTGCCCTTTACGAAGCCGAATTGGGTAGGATTCAGGGCTTGCAGGTCACCTATTTCTTTACTTATGAGTTCCATAATGATACATTCCATTTCCTTACAGATGAAGCTGGTTAGGCTTATGGATCTGTAATTGCCGAGTCTGTTGCTAGGCCACATTTGTGGAGGGGAATAACTGTTGCTGTTCTCCATTCTGCTGGAACAAAGCCTGTGGTTAGAAGGGTACTTAGTGGTGATGCTAGGTCATGTTTTAGCCCGTTTAGAAGACAGCTTGGGTTGTTGTCTGGTCCCACAGAGGCTGTATTTTTTGCCTTGGACAAGGTTTTGAGGACCTGCTCTTCAGATATGTAGGGTCGGGGGGAGTTTGGGGAAAGGTTTGATGTAAGTTAGAAGGGGATAATGGAGTGAGATTTTTGCCGAACTGATCTGCTAGTGGGTTTGCTATCTCTGAGGGGTCAGTGTGTGTGATACCATTGGCCACTAGTTCTGCACATGCTTTGGTACTACCCTTTAGGCTACGTACGTAGCTGTAAAAGGCTTATGGTTATCCTTGGCTGTACTTCCTATGTTTCTCTCAAAGGAGCCCTTGAAGGATTTGACAAGTTGTCTTATCTGCCTGTTAAGGCTGAGGAGAGTGCTTTTCCATTGCTGGGGCCTTGCCTTTGTTTTCTTGGACAGCAACGTTTTGCATATATTAAAGTTTGCTGATTTTGGATGTCCACCATGGCAGCTTGTGTTTACTTGCGGCTCTAGCTTTGATTCTTTCTAGTACGGCTGAGTTTATACACTTATGCAAGTTATTGTGCAGGGATTTAGTGCAAGCTTCAGGGTAGTTACCACTTCCAGCTTGGGGTGGGACTTGGTATGCATTTATACCTTCACCTAGAAGGGTATAATTTGCCTTGGTGAAGTTTTTTAGTCTGATTTCACCCTTTGTGAGTTTTGGTGTTAGTGCCAGCTCAAAGGTGACTAATTTGTGGTAGTTTTAACTAATGAGGGTCTGACAGTTGAGGGAGTGCATCTATTTGACATGGTGAAGACCAGATGCAGAATGTTTGTTGCCCTTGTCTGGGTATGGACAATTTGTTCCAGGACATTTGAGTTAATAAAGTCAAGGAAGTTTTGCACTAGCGAGTTAGGGCCAACATAGGTTTCCCAGTTGATGGTAGGATAACTGAAATCCCCCATAACCAGTGTGTTCGGTAAAATTTGGATTTTCTCCAGTTTGGTCAAGTAGGCTTTGTGGGCATCATGACCCATGGAGGGGGATCTATAACTGGTTATGACATGAATGGGGGTCTTACCCAATGTAACTGGACCTGGAGTAACTCCATGGAGTTGTTCAATCTAACTAGATGGGAGGTGAATTTATCTCTAATATAGATTGAAACACCACCTCTTTTGGCTTTCCCATGTTCATTTTGCAGTCTTAGGGCATGGAACGCATTGTAGCCTTCCATGGCTGGGGTACTCTCTGAGGCCTTGAACCAGGTTTCTGTGACTGCATAGACATCTACATCTTCTAGTGACAGAAGTGCTTACAGGGAGTGCAGTTTTTTGTTTAAGCTCCTAGCATTTAGTAACATGACCCTTATTTTGTTCTGATTGGTTAATTTCACATTGGTAATGTTGTTTTCGAGACCTTGCCTAAAAAAGGCATAATGAGGGAGGCAAGAGCCTTTGCCAGCAGCTGAAAACCTAGAGCTGCCATGTGCAAAACGTCTCTGACAAAGCAACGAGGTTTGTCAACCATGACTATCAGATAAGCATCAGTATCTAAAGAAAACAGAGAAGAGAAATGGCAAAAATAAGGTAAACTTCAGTGATACAGCTACTTTCTAGGCAGCATGCCAGTTGTTCACGAAAAAATAAACTGGATGTAGTTTTAGGCAAACTAAAGTTGACACATAGCTGTTTGGTACAAACAGGATAATAGCCTTGTAATTCCAACAGCCAAAACAATATTCTGTTATATGTGAAAACAGAAAGATAAAGTGTGAGGGAGCAAATCTGTATCATGATCAGCATCAGAAATATGTAGCAAACTAAAATGTTAAACTCATTTTTAAGATAAACTAGTTTAACCAAAATAGAATGATAACAAAGAATAACAAACATAGAAAAAAGTAAGATTAAGGCAAGCTACAGAGACTATAAGAGTGCATTATACAGGAAAAAATAGCACTTAAACATGTAGTCCCACTAGCTGGAAGATGGGTCCTTTAAGTGCCTTACAGACTTGAATAAACAAGGCAGAAGGAATCGTATGTCTCCACAAGCATCATTAACAAGTACAGGCTGTAGCTGAATAGAATGTAGTGTTGACAGTGTCAAAAATAAAACATAATTGACCAGACGTAATAAAAATTATTCCAGTCAATGCAAATGTAAGAAAACTCTATCCCAGCAGTATTTGTATAACCGTATCTAATTCCAGGATTAAAAGCAGTTAACCTAACAGAGGGTGTAATTTTTAGATTAATTATTATATACACCAGTCATTCTCCCAAAATTTAAATTCATGCTTTCAGAGATCAAAATTTGTCAGACAAGGTAAGAACCAATCACACTGTTTTGTGTTTATTATGATGTGAGAGTGGTAATGCTAGCTGCACATACTACAAAAAAATGGCTGATTAAAGTTTCAGGAAGCAATTGTGTATGCAAACATAGCTGGCAAGGTTCCAGAAAGTCTGTCACTGAGTCAGAAATCAAAGGTAAGGCCAACATTTCACAAAAGATGACATGTAAATTGGCTACCAAATCACAAGCTGATATGAAAACCACTCAGATAAAGCCCAGCAGAGAGAATGCAAGAATCAGCACAGACTTGGTCCACCACATTCAGCTGATAGTTCATGTTTAAATTATTAATGCTTTGATGAACACAGCAAGGTAGAAATAAAGCAATGTCTTCAAAGTATTAAGTTGTCAGTTAATATGGAAGGTGGATGAATAAAATGTAGTAACTGACTGTACGAAAAGTAAAACATTGCATAAAGCATTCAACTACCAGATGCATAGTACACTGTGCTGTGTGTATATTAAAACATGATGTACTCAATTTCAGTTATTTATTTATTTTATTTATTGACATTTGTTTACTGGGAAAGTCTGACAGGGCCAAAATAGCCTATTTTCAGTGGAGGCCTGGGGAGAAAAGCAATAGATGAAACAGTTTAAGAAAGAGTAGCAACAACTACATGCTTAGTATAGTTCAAGGACAATTAAGCTTAACAATGATAAATATTAATACAAAGAAGTCAAAAAAGTACAGCTGTATGATTGAAAGGAAAACAAGATTGGAATACAAGAGTATGTTTTGACAAGAAAAGTATATACAAGCTAGAGAGCAGGTACAGAGTAGCTACATATTAAAAATAAAAAGCAAGATCGTACATCTATAAATATTAATCATAAAAGTGTGTGTAGAGATAAAGAATGAGGGTAGTGAAAGGAAAGACTATTAAGGCAGATGTGAGTTTAGCCAAGACAAGGAGCCCTAGGGAAGGCAAGACGTATAGCACCTGACTTACTGACAAAACAGTGCCAATATTAATGTATAACATTTAAAACTGACTTATCTCGCAAACTCACAACCTTTGTACTCCAAGTGTGGTGGTATTAAAAAGCTAATGTAATCAAAATCTCTTTAAATCACACCACTACTCAACATATGCAACACATTAGCAAAATTTGTTATTCCAGTGCAGTTTAGTTTAAAGCAGATAAACTATGTATTATAATCATAAACATAAAGATAATAGGGCAGCATTACACTATAGTTAGTAAACAAGAGATTTAAGTCTAATTGTTGCATAGTAAGACACAGTTCAGTGAGTGACAAGCTAAAACAGCACTGGTAGGCAGTTAAGGGCAAAGGAGCAGTGCTAGAAACAGTAACCAGATGCCAGACACGGTAAAAGGAAGGAGAGATGGAGCAAAAGTAGTAGGGCTGAAGCATGTAAGTACTTAGTATGACTGTAATAAATAACCATCCTAGTTCATAAAAAAGTGGAATTTCTGATTACCCATTTAAGCACTAGCATCTTGTTACTATCACATGTGAAAGATGACCAGTAGATATGGTATTATGAGGCAGAAGTTGTAGACTGAATTATACATCACTCTCAGTGAATGTTACAGATACTCACCATAATGCTAGATCTGTGAGAAGGGCTGCTGCTGCAAGGGCATGTAGCACTGATTTAATGTTTAATTTATTTCATAATGTAAATGAACTGGCTCTTCTCAGATTCTTTATGCCTATGACCTGGGCCACAAGGACAAGGATAAACATAGCAAATGCAAAGACAATTTTTAATGTAGTTAATCAGACAGTATGTTTTTTTGAGGTGGCAAGAAACATTGAAAACTCACAAGTTCCACAGGCTTTATGACCACTTAGCTCACCAAAATGTCATAGGTTTCCAACCCCATCTCCTGATACACTGCAAACAAAAATTATTCAATGGGACCAGACGGTGTCCCAGGCTGCGTCCTACATGAACTCCAAGAAGAGCTAAACCCAAACATAAAACTACTGTTCAATATCAGCCTTACTACAGGATATGTACCCAAAGAGTGGCGTACAGCAACAGTGGTCCCTCTCCACAAAGGTGGTGCCTCAACAGATCCTGGAAACTATTGCCCTATAAGCCTGACTAGCTTGGTCTGCAAAGCTATGGAAAGGATCATCATGGACCTCATAAATAAAGATATTGGGGACCTACAGACACTGGATCCTATCCAGTTCGGCTTTGTTAAGGGCAGATCCTGCCTCTTAAACCTGGTTGATTTCTTTGAAACAGTCACCAAGGCCATTGACGAGGGGAAGGTGATCCACACAGCCTACCTGGACCTCGCAAAAGCCTTCGATAGAATACCCCACTCGGGCATTATAGATAAGCTCACCAGCTTAAATATAAACCCCTATATCACTAGATGGGTTGCAAACTGGCTCAAGGACAGAACCCACATGGTTAGAATTGCTGGAGCCATGTCAGACTCCAAACCAGTTACAAGTGGTGTCCCCCAAGGCTCAGTCCTGGGACCTCTCTTGTTCGGTATATATTTCTCGGAGGTACAGGCCAACATGGAAGGACTGTGGCTGACTAAGTTCGCAGATGACTGCAAACTGGGCGCCATAATCGACTCTCCAGCCGACACAAGCATCCTCCAAAACGGCCTCATAGAAACAGACAACTGGTGCCAGAACCATGGCCTCAAGCTAAACACCAAAAAGTGTATAGTCATCCCCTTTGGAAAAAACAAAGTGCCCACAAATTACCACATAGGTGGTAATCCATTAAGTACAGAAGAAGTAATTAGGGACCTGGGGAACCAAGTTGATAGCAATCTCTCATTTGACAACCACGTGGCCAAAGCGGTTAAAAAAACATTTTATATAGCCCACCTAATCATGAAGGGATTCACGTCTAGATCAGGGGAGGTCATCGTGCCTCTTTACTCATCCCTCATCAGGCCCATAATTGAGTATAATGCTCCTTTTGGGATGTACCTTACCAGACACCTGCAGCAACTGGAAAGACCCCAAAAGTACCTCACCAAGAGGATCATAGGGCTCAAACAGATGCCATATGCTGCCCGGTTAAAGAAACTCCAGCTCTACTCAGTGGCATACCGCCTGCTCAGAGGCGATCTGTGCCCGACGTATAAAGCCATGTCCAACCCGGAATTAATGGACATGCTGCACCTCAGAAAATCCAAATCCCATCGAGCTACGCGCTCGAGAGACTTGAACCTCAGCACTGAAATAAATAGGACATGCTGGAGGGACAGATTCATAACCCAGAGGCTCCCTTCACTCTGGAATAAAATCCTAGTCCAGGTTAGGCAGAGTCCCTCATTGACTCTCTTCAAGATGAATAGGGCAGATAACCTAGTATGAACCTATGAACCTATAAATCTGTGCCAAACAAAAAGATATAAAGTAGGATAAATAGGCAGGATGATTGAGGGTGGGATTCCTCCTACAACTGGAGCTCTTCTCATGAATCCAGCATTTTCTATCTGATATTAAAGAGCACCTGTTGCATGAACATATAGGACCGAATCCTCAACTTAGTTTTCTTGGAGTGTCTGTCTTATGAGAACTTTCCCTTGATAACCATGATCCCAAGTGAAGCCCTCAACACAAAGGTCACATCCACTTTGTGAATCATTGCCAAGTGTTTAGGGTCTACTCTGTAGCAGCCATCAAAATGCCACCTGACAAAGTACTATGGAAGAAGGCCATAGATTGAGGGATGTTCTTTAGGACATCTCTGCAAGGATTTGCAAGGCTTTTAATACCAAAAAGTACAATTTGCAAAACACTTTGTTTACTAAACTTTGCAGCCTGTAGTGAAGATTACAACGGATCATCAATTATTCTATGCAATACCTAAGCTGTCTGTGCACATCCATACAGTGCAGTAGTTGCTCCCTGATTGAAGTGCTGTGGAAAGAGCTAGAAGATAGATAGATTACTTCAAAATTTTCTCCCAAGCTACCTTGGGCATAAAGAAGAGCTGATGCCCAAAGAACATTACCATTAAGAAAACAGAGATAACAGGCGGAGAATGACAAAGTCTGAAACCCTGAAATTTGTCTTGCAGAAATTATCATTGTCAAAAAAGTCTCTCACTGTACAATTGTTAAATCTGCCAAAATCACTGACTCAAATGGAGGAACAGTAAGCCTCTTTAGCATGAAATAGCTGTATTGATTACATGCACTAGTATTTGTTCTGGATGTGATGCATTCTGTGTAGGAATGGCATCCAGAACATTGAGTAACAGAATTAAAGAAGACCTGTATTCTATTAAAAGCAAATACAGCAGTAATGCTTTGTTTAAGGTAGAATAAAAGTTGTATACACTAAAATACCAGCAGCTCACTCCAATGCATTATAGGGGTATTAGCTTTTTTAACTGATATTTTACTACTCATTGGTATTTTCCTTTTTGTTCTTACATAGCTGTATTGAGGTTGAACAGGGCCCTAATGAGGGAATAAAAAAGAAATATACCTCAAAACAAAGCCTTACAGACTTTAAGAAAAGTTAATGTTTTTAAGACTGTCAGTATGGGCTGACTATGGCTGACAGCTGAAAAACATGCTCCACCATCCCTCATCCCATAAAGATTCAACATTTAATTAACATGGCCGTTGCATCATCAGTTGTTGTTTGCTATGGTTTGGAAGGATTTACGAAGCTAACAAGCAGCTGGTTTACAAAACAAGCATGAATGTCAAGAGATATAAAGCCAAGGAGGGCTCTGCCTGCTAAGATGTCAGAAGGCCAGCTATCAGGAAGAACAATGGTGGATATCTCTAGTGATCAACGAGTACAGCATGAGAGCTCAATAGCTGAAAATACCTCTCACTTTTAGCAACTAATATCTAAGTTGGGAAAAAATGAATTCCAAGTACTCAGACTATATGGAGAAGCTGTCATGAAAAATAACAGATATGGAGCAGACCTTAATAGTGTATTCAAATCATCTGTCCAAGATGGATAGTGGCAGTTGTGGGTCTAGTACAAAGGACAGCTGTACTGGAAGCCAGGTGAGAACTAATAGAAAGAAAGCAAGTGAAAGCAGATGATATAGCCCAGTGGAAAAAAAAACTTAAGATTTATGTAGACAACAGAAAATGTGGAGGGCTGGGACTGTTTGGGCTTCCTAGCAAAAAAAATGGCAGTCAGGACACAGGTACCAGAGGACTGCATGCTGTTGGAATGTGCTCACGGGGTCTTTTTTTCAACAGATGGTAAGAAAGAGGTTTTCATGACCCATACTGGCCTTTGAGACTTTTGCCTTAAAGGAAAGCATTATATCAGTGTTCTAGCAGCCTAGGAAGCTATTCAGGATCACTGAAAGTAGACAATTTTGAGCCCATGATTTTTCAATGGAAACACACAAGAAATAAAACACTTTTGAACTGGTGAATAGAACATGCAGACAAAAGAAGCTGAAAACTAGATGAAACTACCTGGTACAGCTGAGAGTCCCTATGGGTCCAATGACATTTTCCAACTTGGAGGCGATCAAGAAGAAATTACAACATTCAGTGACTGAAGGAGAAATAGTGAAGGCTGAGAGAATGCTGACCTCTAATCAGGGATCATATGCTTCACGGAATTCCCCAGTTGCTACAGCAGGTGATATGACTTACCCAATACACAGGGAAAAAAGGCAGAACAGTATGTGGAGTCAGATATGAGAGGGAAGATGGGATGTGTACACATTAGATGTACTCTGGGACTGGCATAGTCTATCTGTAGACAAAAGGCATGTTTGTTTTTCAAATTTTATAGGGGATAATTTGATAATGATGGGATTGTGTGACAATGTGTGTTTTTCTTTTCTATGAATATTATTTATAACACGTAAGTGCTAAGAAGGTAAGCCTCTTTGTTCATGTCCATTATGAAGGTGGGACTTCTATTTCTGAATGGGTCAGTACTGGGTCAAGCAAATAGCTCTTACTTAAGGGCTTTGGCATCCAGAAACTCAGATCTGGGAAAAAAATAGTAGTAACAGTTTAAAACTGCTCCCTTATACTGATCGAGAGAATGTAAATGCAAATATCAGAAGTGGAGAGTAATCTGTAGATGGTGTTGTGCTGGACGGTGCATGTAAAGGAATTGTAAGACTGTAAAGTTTTCAGGGCTGTCTTTTTAGTAAAGCTGTTCCTATTTGATAAGTTAGCCCTATTGATGACAAATTATCTTCATCCTGAAAGAAATGGGGCATTGTACAGGGTTTTTGTTAAAGGAAGAGGGAATGAGGAAAGAGTTGTTTAGTATTTGTTCTGGTTAAGATACTTTAACATGGCCATCATCAATTGATGTAAACTGGTGAAAAAGTGGTAATTTTTTTCCAATGCTTTTCTAATTTTTTTTTTTTTTTTTTACTTTTTGTTTAGAAATGATACATGTGATTTCATAGACTGTAAGCAGACTACATTGTCCATTCAAAAGTAAGAGGTGCCTGGCATTGCTTGAAGGCCAAATGTTGACTTTGTGTTTAACAGACGGTACATATGAAGGTAGGGGATCATAATGTTTTGGAAAAGCAGGGCTTTATAGTCCTGGCAGTTCTTACTATCTGGGGGACAAGTGTCAAGAAATGGTTAGATTAATTACTAAATTTAGAATTTTTGATTTATGGATGGTGAAACTGGATGGTGAAACTGGATGGAGAATAAAGGCATTTTAAGAGAGAATGTATTTATTCTCCTGGGAACTAAGATAGCAGAGTTGTCAGAATGGTTAGGTATATAGATAGTATTCAAGGAAGGCATCTCTGTATGGGAAAGAAATTGGAGCCTTGTTCTGTCCACCAAAGAGGTAAGACAATGGTGCAAGAGTATATTATTTGCTCAAAACAGATCATGTTTTGAGTAAATATACAAGCATCATGAGGTTAGCGGATATGTGTAAAGTCTTGAAGGGAGATAAGAAAGTATATACCTTTTCTAACAAAGTCATGGGTCAGCCACAAGGTTGGACAAGTTTATTTGTTTAAGAGAACATTCATACGTTAGGACACCTTTTAAATTATCTACTGCAGGTTTTGTCCGATCATTCTCCAGTACCATTGAAACTATGGTTAGAGGTAATAGAGGTACAGAAGCATTGAAAATTTAACTTATGAATCACTGCTAGGAAGGATTTTGGTAGAGTACTGCTAAGTTAGTCAAAATGTATCTTGGCAAATGTTAGTACCAAGGGGGGTATGTGTACTAGGTAGGAGAGGAGTTGCTTAGGAAATTCTTGAAGGATTTTTTGGGACTATACTTGCAATGAAGCAGGGGAAATGTAAAAGATTACAAGAATACCTTTGGACATGGAGACGGCTAGGGTGGAATGCAGTATGTTTTCAGAGGATGCCTGTCAAAACTCTAGAGAAGAGCTAAGAGAGACGTACCTAGATTAATAGGTACAGCAGGAAAGAACAGCTTTGCAGCTGGAAAAGTCTCTTTGAAGTAGGAGATTATTGGCCTCCAGGTTAAGAAAGCAGGAGATGACTGTGATGGTGACAGAAAATTAAGGGGAAGGTGGAGCATGTGTACAGGAACCATTTGAAATTATAATGAAGTGGAGAGTGGAGTGTGGAGTGTCAGGGACAGTGACAAAAGTTTGTGTGCAACAAGAGTGGAGGAGCACACTGACAAAGGATACCACCAAGTCAGAGACCAAAATAGTTCTTAAAGCAATGAATAGAAATAAAACACTCAATCTTAATGGAATACTTTTAGAAGTGTATGAGTTACTTAAGGATCAGCTCTTAGAAAATATGGCGCAGGTGTATAATGTAAACCTGACATACATGTAAACCCCTGCTTCTTGGAAAGAGGCAATAGTATCAGTGATTAAAAACCCTGATATGGATTCTTCTGGAGTGAAATCTATGCAACAATTATTTGTCTGACTCTTATATCCTGTGTTTACTAAACATACTATAATGCTGCCCTATTACCATTACACTGTTCAATTTCAGTTTAAAACTATGAGTGTAAAATCCTTGCTACTGTTCTATATTATTGGCTAATAGACTGAACAAAAATTATTGGAAGAATAGTATATAACAACGTTTTTACAGAGTTGGAGAATGGCAGATAACATCCTTACAGTTGTGATGATCATAAACAAAGTGAAAGAAACTCATAGCCGGCTTTATGCACCAGCGAACCCTGCAGTCACTGGGGGCCCCCTGTTTCTGGGGGCCCACCAACCACAGCAAGTTTTCTTATCTTGATAGTTTGTAATATGTCTGTCAAACTAACAAAAGCTAGTACAGCAATCTTGTATACTTAGTAAACCAGGTGGGTAATAACTCTTATTTGTATCTCCTTTAAAATTCAAAGATAGCTCTGGTTGTAGTAACAGTGTTTCATCAAGTAACAGGCTTCACAATGCCATTAAATATTTTACCACTGAAAAATTACCTCTGGCTTAGTTAAACCCTGCTTGTGGACATTCTCTCCACCAAAACCAACAACACAGGCAACTTTAGATGTCTGTAATACTTGTGGCTGCAAGGGGGCCCCTTAATCATCCTTGACTGTGTGATGGCACCACAAAAGTAGCTGACGGTTAGTAAAATGAGGAAAAAATGTATTAATTTCCTGATTATGCTAGGGCAGTGGTATGACCCTGTTAGGATAAAGCTGATAATGAACATAAGCAGAGTAAGCAGTAGAGAGATCAGCAGGCAGAAGTGACTGACTCCTGATTTGAGTGCAAATCTTGAAAGAAAAGCTGATGCTTCCGATCTTCAGGGATGTTTCTTTTTTCTTTCAGGGAGTTTTATAAATACTGGTAGAACACCAGATATTATAACTCTCAACTTCTTTGCAGACAAATTCAGTACAATACCAAAAATAATAGCAGAATAAAGCCTCAAAATCAGGAACACATTTTAAATATTACTCTAATTCACTTAAAAAAGTTAATAGAATAACATATTTTGCATCAACATGCATTTTTGGATAATTCAAAGTATAAACCTCTGATGCCTGGAATTACTGACTGTCTGTATTCCTGAATGATTTATTAGCAAATCAAACGTTTTATGAAGGACAAAGCAAAATTATGAGCAAAATCAGGGAAGGTCTGTGAAATAAGAGACAGTGACATTTATGCATTTCTCCTTACCAAGGTAAATAAAAGTGACTTCCACCTGCTGCTGTTTGATTGTTATACACTAAAGTGGTGTGCCAGTGCCAGCGCTGCACAATGTATTGCTATTTGCTGAAATAAGTACAAAACTAGTATTGCTGTGGCTTTTGTGTGTGTTTGTAAAAAATATCACTGATTTTTATCTCTGCATACACCCAATAATGCCAAGATACATATGGGTATCAGTGAAAAATGTAGCTAACAAGTCATTGTATTTCAAAAGTAATTCATGAAATGTGTCACAGAACATTCAGGCAATGTAATCTTTAAGGAGACTGGTGGCCCCCACTCCCCAGACTGTATAAATTGATACAGGGAACTTCCTTAATCATCCTTGACTGTGTGAGGGCATCACAAAAGCTGTTGCTAGTTGGGGGGAAAATGTATTAATTTTCTGATTATGCTCTTTAACCTGAACAGGGCTATGATTTGACAATGTTAGGATTAAGCTGATAATGGCCTCTGCTCTCATATGCACTTATTCTAAAACCAGCCCTGCTCAGATATGTGTGTAGAGAAAGCTGCTACAGGTTATTGGGAGGGTTGCTTCTTTAATTTTCATTACAGTCAAACCATAGAGGTGTGCACATGAGGTGATTACAGCTTACCTTTGGGCTGAAAACAGTGTGGTCATTGTTTCTTTTACTTTTTTCACAGACCTTAGAGGTATACAAATAAGGTTACTATAACTTGTGTAGGGACAGTGTACTGTCTATGAGAAACAAAGTAAAATACATTACTGCAATAATTGCTTTTTCAATATATCATCAGGCATGTATACAGGTAGCTTTCATTGATGGTTAGGGTTGAGGAGTGAGAAGGCACGCTATGTATATCTATGTCAGCACTCAACTGAAACACATGACTGTGGCAACCTCTGCTTTCATCCCAGTCTAATACCAGAGGGATGCATAGGCAGAGACTGTCTTTTTTGGGGGAGTTAGGGAAGCAGGCCATATTCCCAGAGTGGACCTCTGTATCCAGACAGCAAATAGCTTGTTAGTTTGTTATGAGCTACTATTTTGTCATCTTTTAATATTAAGCCTTGGGCACAACTTATATCTTCCTTGAAAGAAAAAAACAGATTGAAATTCTTTTATTACTCATGTTTTTTGTTTATGGCACCACTGGATTAAAAGGTTGGGAAAATGCTCTAAAATGCATCGCAAACCTATAACCCTATGACATTCTGGGCCCTGGCTTACTGAGTTACTT
>NC_056748.1:725149370-725196870 GCF_019279795.1 Protopterus annectens
TAGGTTTATTGACATGACAGAGCTTGAAAGTGGATGACATGATGGTGTGGAGGAGGCTACACATCCTATGTAACCAAGAGCCAAGACGGAAGGACAGTGCATCAAAGCCACTTGGCTTGGGCTCCAGAATCTTCTTCTCAGGGTCCAGGTCTATAAATTGTGTGGAATTATAGTAATAGAGAGGCTTCAAAAGGCAGAGAATTACTGACAGACTTATGGCAATCATACTCCAACCTAATGTTAGGACAGTATTCATAATCTCAGCATATGCTTCACATATTGGGACAGACAGAGCAGGATATGAGGACTTCCTGGGTCCACATGGATGGGGCAGCAAGAATAAAGAAGGAGAAGTAATTCTAGATTTATGTCTGGCAAATGGCTTGATAGTAGCCAACACATGGTTCAGAAAGAGAGAGACAGTCACAATATCACATCAAGAGTGGCCAACATGTAACTTGGGTAGACTTCCTCCTAGTGAGGAAAGGGCTCTGGGGTAGAATCAGTGATTGCAAAGCCATCCCCAGTGAAATAGTCAGCCCACAGCATAAACCACCGGTTGCTACAATCAGCTGCAAGCAGTGGTCAGAGAAGGCTCTAAAGTCAACAGAGACCAGGCTGAAGACCTGAAAGTTGACTGGAGAGAAAGTACAACAGTTTAAGGAATTACTCAGGGCTCTAGCACTCAAGAAGCGGAGAGAAAATAGGTGAAATTGAAGAAGAATGGTAGCACCTCACAACAGCATGTGTGAGGAGTACAGAACAGATATGTGGTCGAGCCAGGTACTGAAATAAGGTACATAAGAAAAGCTGGTGGTGGAATGTAAAGTCCAGTTAGTCATCAAAAGAAAGGAGGGAGGGAGATAGAAAAGACTGACTAGGTTAAGAAGGAATACTGGCTGGCTAACAAACAGACTAAGAAATGAGTTGCAATAGCAAAGAACAGAACATCAGAGGCATTCTACCAGCATCTGGAAAGTAACTCAGAAGGTGGCACAAAGAAATACATCAGGTTGCAAGGCAAAGACAGAAAGATAAAGAAGATAGTCAGACACCCTTTATAAGGGATGTCATCAACAACCTGCTCACCAGTCCACAGGACATCACAAGCAGAGGGAAGGAGTACTTTCAACAGCTTCTAAACAAAGAAAATCCCACAGAAACTGTAGTGCCCCAAACACAGCCTGTGATGAGAGAAGACAAGCAGCCCACCCTAGAAGAAGTAAGAACATCACTAAAGAAAATGAAATCAGGGAAAGCAGCAGGCTCAGATGAGGTCACAGCAGATATGATAAACATGCTGGGTGAGATAGGGGAGAAATGGCTCTTGAGAGTACTTATAGCATAGTGGAGAGAAAGGTGTATCCCATATGATTGGAGAATAAGCATACTAGTGCCACTGTACAAGCAACTGTGGGCAGTACAGAGGTATCAAACTCCTATCACATTGCATTAAAGCTCTGGAGAGGGTGATAAATGGATATGCAGAGTAGTAGAAAGTAAGATGGGAGATATGGGCAGTTTTGATTCAGATCAAGGCACAAAACAACTGACCCAATGTTTGCAGTGAGACAGATAATTGAGAGGAAGCTAGAGATGAGGAAATGTCCAATTAGGCATTCATAGACTTGGAGAAAGCATATGACAAGGACCCAAGAAAGCTGATTTGGGCAGTACTGTGGTGGTTGGAAGTCCCAGAAACATTGGCAGAATTAGTGCAGGCTATATACAAAGATCCAGTTACTCAAGTATGAGGAGTGTTCGGTCTCACAGAGGGGTTCCCAATGGGAGTGAGTGTGCATCAGGGTTCAGCTATGAGCCCACTGCTGTTCATACTAGTGATGAATTACATTAGCAAACAGGTCATAAAGGACAGATCAATAAAGTTGGTGCATGCAGATGATGTGGCATTACAGGCAGACTCTGAGCAAGAACTTCAGCCAAGGTTAGGGGAATGTAATGCAAACTGAAGGCATATGGGATGAAACCAAGTACAGATAAGACTATAGTAATGGCAGCAAATTAGGAAAATCAAAAGAAGCTGAGAGTTGAGATAGAAGGGAAGATAGTGGAACAGGTTAACAGCTTCAAGTATCTGGGAGGGCTGGTTGAGGAGAAGGGAAGTCTGAATAAAGAGAGGCTGCAACCAGCTGGAATAGAGTGTCAAGTGTAGTGTATGCCAGAAGGATGCCAAAGAAGCTGAAATGTACGGTGTACAAAACAGTGGTTCACCCAGTACTACTGCATGGTACAAAAACCTGTTCAGTAAAGCAGAGAAGATGAGGAAGCTACAGGTAGTGGAAATTAACTGCCTGAGATGGGTGGTTTGATGAATACTGTGAGACAGACAAAGAAATACAGACATGAGATCAGAAGCCAAAGTAGCCCCAATTGCAGAAAACATCAAATAGAACAGATTACAATGGTTTGGACACGTGCAGAAAAGCAGAAGACAATCTGGGAAAGAAGATTTGGGACAGACAGGAAGAGGAAATGAGGGCATCCAGCAAAGAGGTGGATGGATTGTGTGAGAGAAGATCTGCGCCATTCAGGTATGAGTGTCAAAGAAGGCAGGAGTGTGGCATTAAATTGAGGAAGATGGTGACGGTTAACATGACACCCTGACCCCATGTAGAAAATGGGAAAAAGGAGGCTGATGACGATGATTTATTCTGAACATCTGGTCTTCCTTGTGGGATCATTTTTGTTGCACTACAGCTTCATTGTAAAATACAACTTTATGAATCTCTAAAATTCTTGTAAGTAACAGTTTCGCTCTGTTTTTTGCAAAATGACTAGGTATGACACTTGTAGCTGCTTATCATTCTGGAACTTTAACTCAACCATATTTATCTTGTACAACTGTCTGCAGTTTCTTCTATGCTGTTTACACTATTATACATGAACTACAAAGGGTCAACTACTTTATAAATAACTTTAGCTTCAGTCTGCAGACTTTTTTCATGACTTTTTGATATTTGGATGCCTCCAACTTGTAAATCCGGTAACTTTCTATAATTTCCATTATAGAAGAACTTTGATTGCTGATTTCTTTCCATCATTTTTTTATATTATATTGATTGTCATGCAGCAGCAGTGTACTTAAAGTATGTAATCTGCTTTTCATCCTTCTGCAATTAACAGTTTCTGTAGTGCAGGAGGCAAGCTTTCCAGAACTGAGTAATAATACGTCACAGCTTTTTGCTACAGCTCTTTCTCTTGAGATTCTTCACTATTTGGATAGCTCTCTTCACTTGCCCAGAAGACCAAGGAGGATGATGTGAGCTGGACATTCATGTATGAATTGCCGTTCATGTACAAATCTTCTGAACTCCTGACATGTATACTGACCATTATCAATGTTGTTAACATCAGTTATCACCTGTTTCACTAATGGCTGAAGCCTTAACTATGGCCATCATGGTTAGGGTTCCTTGTGACCCTGGTACTGGAGCAGTCATATGGAGAGGAAGAGAATGCTGACATAAAGCCTGGTCTCCTTTCCTGTGGGGAAAGTCATGGTCATGTGTCCAAGGATGCATATAATACATACAATAATTGGTGAGAGTGTGAAGGGACTGGAGCATTTGCCTTTAAGGGTAGGGGTACCCAGAACTGGGTAGCAAATCCTCACACTAACCACTGTATTTCTAACCCTGGGGAACTTGTACGTATAAGCAAAGAAATGATAGGTTTTAAAAGGCCTCACTTATGGCTGCCTGGAAAGCAGCCATTCCTGAGCCATACTCCAACCCCACAAAAGGGAACAACTAGTGATTGTAGCAGCAATAGTGGCTTGCTGATCAGCAGTAGTGGAACAAAATAGCCCACCAGCTGAAAAATGAATCCCCTGCCTTGAAAGTACACACTTTCATGCACCAGTCACACTTTCTGTTGTGTTTGCCAGTTTGACTATTTCCAGGAGCTTGAAATAATAATTTGCACATGTAAGATATGCAGCTTCTCTAATTTGGAGCAAATCTGAACCTATTTGACTCAATGGGTGATCTAGAGTTGGATATTCCAGTATGCTTTCACTTGAGTTGCTGTTAGGTATGCATTTTAAATGCCACAGCTCAGTACTACTTATTCTATATGAGACAATCAAAGGTCACCAGTGCATGGGGACTCCAGCATCTTTAATCCAGCTTGACTATATACAGAGAGTATGCATCAGTACAAACCAACATTTCAACACAGAATTATCGAGACTCCAAATATCCAGAGCAAACCCTTCAGATAAAATATTTCTAATAACAAGATACATCCAGTTCCAAATCCTCCTTCTTTAAAAGATAGACTGACTTCCAAATATTCTTTTTATATGTTTTATTGGGATAAGTACTTTCATCTTTGTAGACTTCAGACAACACAGCTGAAGTGTATTGGATCTTCAGACTTGCTGTTTTCTCTTGTTAATATAACAAACAAACAAAGATTAAAGATCAGGAACTGTCCCTCTGTTGTGATATAATTGTTATAATGGCTAAAGAACTTAATGGCTTCATATCATTCAAGACACCAGGGTGGACAAAAAGAAAGAAGCAGATACTGCTGTGTATTGACAATCTTCCAGTGGTTGCTTTCACAAGTAAAATAACGTGTTTCATTATTTATTTTCTTCAATAACAGGACAATGATGCCATGGACACTGGAGTCTAAGGAAGAGACACTATTTATACCTGAGTATGCCAGGAGATGTGGGATATTGAAGTGGTCTTGCTTGTGCCATCATCTGTGAGTACCTATAATTAATTTATAATTAGTGTTAGTATTTCTGTAGTAAGCTGTAGCCAAAGGACTTAGATATCTGGAGTTTAGTTTTTTTCTTTGTGCATATTGTCTATTTTATTGATGTTTGTTTTATTTCTCTATGTGGTACAACCTACTTGCATTTTACTCTGTATTTGCATTGTTTTCTTTATTATTTAAGTAACATTCAATTATTAACCTTTAACTTCTTGTGGGTGACATCTGTTTATTTATTATAAGCATATGCATGCATTGTTCTTTTCTGAGAAGGTGGTAATTATTTACATTCTTGATCAACAAGCTGTGGCACACATCTCCAATGACAGTGCTTAAGACCTGCTACAGGTGAAAATATATATTAATTGGTATATTTCATACCTGGATTAATTTAAGAGCAGCAGGTAACTGGAAATATGTGGCTTTACTAAGATGGTGGCAGTACTATTGTACTAGGTACAAGGCTGTGGAAAATTGAAAAATTCTGCCAGCTTTCCCTGGAAATTGAGTGTGTGTGCGCGCGCGCGTGTGTGTGTGTGTGTGTGTGTGTGTGTGTGTGTGTGTGTGTGTGTGTGTGTGTGTGTGTGTGTGTGTTACTTTGGGTGAATGGCAGTTGACATTGATTAAGGGGCACTGGAAGACAGTGTCTCATAGAGAAAGCAGTAAGACAGGGACCTGGGAGTCCTTGGCTAAAGGTTCATTTCTGTAAGTAACCTGTGTGCATTCCAGTCTGGATGTGGATGCTGGAAGGCCATAGCCAGGACAGCAGCATTTTTCCTTGATGCTCATGGGGCCAGATTGAACTTTACTGATTAGTTATTGAAATAAATGTATGTGCACTTTCTTGTTGTTACTTCACACTTGGTTGGCAGTAGTGGGATTCAAATGCCATTGGTGTCAGCCATCTTGATGTCAGTGTGTGGCATCCTACCATTTTGGTGTCAAGTGGTGTGAGTTCATACATTCACTTTTGGGGGCAGGGATGCCAGCCCACCTTCAAGCATATGTGTGTGTGTGTGTGTGTGTGTGTGTGTGTGTGTGTGTGTGTGTGTGTGTGTGTGTGTACACATCTTTTGTTGTTGTGAGTCAAACCAATTATACCATTATACCTCGTTGTTCTTATGTTCAATTTATTAACTTTTAAAACTTTTCTGTGGGTAAAGCTTTGATTGGTTTTCTTTTGTTCAGGCCTTTTTATTTCTAGGGCATTTGATAAGGCATTCCAGAGAATTATCTCTGAAATGGTGCAAGTGTATACATGAATGCACAAAAAATTAAATCAAATAAGCTTAACATACATACCACAGAAGACAGCATGACAAAAGTGCACTCAAAAGAAACAACGAAGTGCAAGAGGGATTTTTTAAATATGTCTATGTACACAAAGATATTTGTAGTGGTAATTGTGACGGATGTGCCCTGGCCCAGCAATCAAGGAGCTTCAATCCTCACCACTAACACCAGGGAGGTCATCTCCAAGAAGAGTAAAGGATATCTAATACACACAGTAAAGTACAATTTCCCTTAAGTGCACACAGAGATCACAGCCAGTCTGGGGTTGGTTGCTCCTTTGCTCACCAGGTCCCCAATAAGACTCCCCACTGGCACAGCTATAGGGTCCAGGTCTCAGCCTAACTGGGCAAGCTAAAACCTTCAGTACACTCTCTGTCCAACCAGTGCTTCTTGTCTCTTTCTAGGTAGCTCATACATACACACACACACACACACACGCGCGCGGCACACACACACACACACACTCACTTTGAGAAGAGGTTATACAACCACACAGACTTTCCTGGGAAGAGGCTGGCACATGTTCTCCAGCTGTGTCCCTATTACCAAGACCATACGGTAGTAATTCCTGCCACCACCTAGTTAATTATCAGCTCCTAAAAAGCCCTTAAAAGGCTGTCCAATTATTAATGTGCAATATTATAATCCAATGGTAGTATGACTAATCAGTCTCAAGGCTTATTGGAAGGGCTTATTACAACAGACTCTATAAATATATAATGTACTCTAAAGCATACTTTATCTCTACATAAACCAGCCACAGGTAGAAGTTTTAAAAATATTTAATAATAAATAATTAAAACACATGACAAAACTACTACACCACAGAGATATCTAAGAGTTCAGAGATCACACAGAAACTTAAAATAATACTGTAGGACAGGTCTGATTTCAAAGAAAAATACCTAATTAATCTTTACTAGCTTTAACTATTCCTACAAGAAATCACAGTGCTAAAACCTACATGTGAGCATAAGGCAAAGTGTTGAGTTAGATGTCCAAAGTCAAAATGCTTTTAGTCTCTCACTGAGCAATAGTTTTTAAACACTAACCAACAGCTCTGCTGAGGCTCTCCCAAATTACATCATTTTGACACTTAGGCTTTCCCAGTATTCATATTGCATCATATTGACACCTGGTCTGAGTTCTCAGGCCACAAACTGCATTATTTAGCAATCTAACACCTGCTCAGAAACTTACAACAATAAAATACATTTCACATGTATACTATAACAGAAACCAGGACAATAAGAACATTCCATATGTAAATTCTGGCCCTTAACTTTAGCCTTTAAACAATGGGCATGAAACCTTCATCCAGACTCACTGGAGCCAAATTCTAACATGAAAGGGTCATGACATGATTCACTGGGCCAGTAGAGTGCAATGTTGTCACATTTTTTTCAGTACCACATTTCACAGTATTCTTTTACACTCAATAAAACATGCCTGTAGTTTACATTTATTTACAAATGCCAGAATTATATATCAAATTATATTTGTCTAGCCTGGCAGCCTTCGCCCATCTCTCCCCAATCGCCACAGTAATAATGATTTTGAATGCAACAAAATAAGAAGTTATGTACCTACCATAACGTTCCATGTTAGTTGTCTTCTTCTCGCCTTCTTTCTTGCTGGTTGGGTTTGGAGCTGACCCTCGGCTCCAACTCGGCCATTTTCTAAAGCTCGAGAGCTACTTACTGGCTTGAGACCTCCCTATATCCCACAATGCCTGGCGCTAGACCCCCAGATCTCGTTTGGAAGACCTAACACCATAATAATAAAATTTGTAGGACAAACTGTCCCAATAACAAGACTTCATGTACAGGACTGAAGAAAAGTGTAGAGGACACAAAAATAGTAAAGACTCATCCAGTGATAAGACTGGTAGGAGAGCTCTTCTCGGTCCATCTAGGCTAGGGGGATGGAGGGTGGGATGCAAGAAAGAAGGCGAGAAGAAGACAACTAACATGGAACGTTATGGTAGGTACATAACTTCTTAATGTTAAGTTGTCTCTCTCACCTTCATTCTTGCTGGTTGGGACAGCGTCCCTAGCACCTTATTCCTGGGTGGCTCATTGGAACAGACTCTTGAGTACAGTGGAACCAAAATCAGCTCTGCTCCTAGAGGCCAGATCCAATTTATAATGTGAAATGAAGGTATAAGAGGTGGCCCATGTGGCCGCTGCACAAATGGCTTCCATTGGTAATCTTGCTTGAAAGGCTACCGACGTAGCTAAAGCCCTAGTAGAGTAGCCTTTAGGTTTAGCAGGGAGTTCTTTATGCCTCAACTGATAAACAAGGGTAATAATAGAGGACAACCACCTGGATAAAGTTACTTTGGACACTGGTTGACCCTGCTTACCCTCTGCATAGGACAGGAAGAGTTGGTCTGATTTCCTTATTTGCTCAGTCCTATGTAAATAGAAACGTAATTGCCTATGAATGTCCAACTGGTGTAATTTGTGTTCAGATTTGTTGGAATAATTTGGAAAAAAAGACTGGTAGATCGATGGATTGATTCAAATTGTTCCCAGAGGGGACCTTAGGAAGGAACGAAGGATTAGTCCTGAGTGAAACTCTATCCTTTTGGAAAACTAGATAAGGAGGACGAACACAAAGGGCTTGAAGTTCAGAAATTCTCCTCACTGAAGTAATGGCCACCAAAAAGAGTGTTTTCCAAGTAAGCAATTTCAAAGAACAGGAAGCTGCCAGTTCAAAGGGGGGAAGTATCAAGGAAGCTAGGATCAAATTCAAGTCCCAGGGAGGTGGGGGATCCCTGACTGGAGGCCTAAGCAAAAGTGTTCCTTTCAGAAAGGCTTTGCAAAGCTTATGGGACATGATGCTCATCTCTGACAGGCCCGTATGGAAATTGGAGATTGCCGCCAGTTGAACTCTAATGGTGGCCAACGAGGAGCCCGCTTGAAAAAGTTCTGCTAAGAAGTCCAGAACGTTATGGACAGGGGCCGTAAAGGGGTCAATATTTGTAGCCTCTGCCCAGAAAAAGAAACGTTTCCACTTACTAGCATAAGTCTTCCTGGTTGTAGGTTTGTGCGAGGAGAAGATAATTTCAAGCACTGAATTGGAAATACTGGGAAGCCTGGCTAGGGTTGACAGTGGAGCAACCAAGCAGTGAGGTTGAGAGACTGAAGAGACTGATGCAGTCTGCCCGACTGATGGATCAGGAGGTCCGGAACTGGGTCCAGATTCTATGGCTGTTCTAGAAGGTGATGATGCAGGAATGGGAACCAGATTTGTCGAGGCCAGTAGGGAGTAATGAGGATCATTCTGCAACCCAGCATGGTAGCTTTCTGAATCAGTTTGGGGATTAGTGGAAAGGGTGGGAATGCATACAGAAATCCCTGGGGCCAATCGTGAACTAGAGCGTCTCTGGGGGAGTGTCCAGGAAGAGGGAAGAGAGTGAAGAAACTGTCGCACTTGCTGTTGAGAGGAGTTGTGAAAAGGTCGCAGCAAGGCTGACCCCATTTCCGGAAGATTCTGTCCGCTACTGTCCTGTTGAGAGACCACTCGTGAGGCATGAGAATAGCTCTGCTTAGCCTGTCTGCTATGACGTTGGACTTCCCAGGGATGTGCGTTGCCATTAGAAATCGTTGAGAGGAGATCGCCCACTGCCATAGTCTGAGTGCTTCTCGACATAAGAGATAAGACTTGATTCTGCCCTGCTTGTTGATGTACCACACTACAGACATATTGTCTGTCTGAATTGCAATGGTCCCATTGGGTAGAGAGTTCTGAAGAGCTTGCAACGCTAAAAGCACCGCCCTCATCTCCAAGACATTTATGTGCAAGTGGTACACGTGGGGTTGCCAGGTGCCCTGGACAGTCCTGCTCTGAAATTGCCCCCCCCCACCCGATCAGGGAGGCATCCGTGGTCACCGTGGCAACTGGAGGAGGAAGGACAAATGGTCTGCCCTGGGGTACTGATGGAGAGACCATCCACCAAGCCAAGTGGTCTTTGCATGACTGTGTGATTATTATCTTGTGAGACAAAGGAAGTTGTTGAAAAGACCATTGGGTGAAAAGCATCCACTGGAAGATCCTCATGTGAAAGCGAGCCAGGGGAACTAATATGATCGCTGCTGCCATGAGACCTAAGGTTTTTAGGATGAATCTGGCCTGAATCTTTCTGCATCCTAATAATACTTGTACATGTCGGCAAATGTCTGCCACTCTTTGTACTGGAAGTCTTGCAAACAGATCTTTCGTATTTAATCTTGTGCCTATAAAGGTTAAGGACTGACAAGGTGATAAAGCAGACTTTTCAAAATTTATTGAGATACCTAGGTTGGAGCATGTATGGATGGTATAATCCCTGGCTCTCAGCAATTGATGTCTGGTGGTAGCAGTAAGGAGCCAGTCATCTAGATATGGAAACACCTGGAATCCTTGCCATCTCAGGTGAGCGGTAACCACTGCCATGCATTTGGTGAAAACCCTGGGGGCTGTGATGAGACCAAAGGGCAGGGCTCTGAACTGGTAATGACTGGCTCCCAGCCGGAAGCTGAGAAACCTTCTGGAATGCCTGTCCATTTTGATGTGGTAGTACGCATCCTGAAGATCTATGGAGCACATCCAATTGTCCTGACCCAAAAAGGGTAGAACGGACTGAAGCGTGGCCATCCGGAACTTCGTTCTTCGAACAGACTTGTTTAGTCTGCTGAGATCCAAAATGGGTCTCCAGTCCCCTGTCTTTTTTGGTACCAAAAAGAACTTTGAGTAAATTCTGGATCCTTGCTGGTCTGCTGGAACTTGTTGGATGGCCCATTTTAGCAGTCTTGAAATTTCTTGTACTGCCTGTTCCCTTAGACTGGGTGGAACATCTGGGATGGGGCTGTTTGATTTTAGGGGAGTGTGGACAAACGGGATTTTGTAACCTCTGGATATGATAGACTGTACCCATTTGTCTTGAGTGATGAGATGCCAGGCTTCTGGGTACAGAGACAACCTTCCCCCAACTGCCTCCGAAGGCGGACAGCCGGGCAGCCCCTCAGGGGTGCTGGAAGAGCTTGTCAGAGAAAGATTCCCTGCTACCCTGATTCTGCGGACCCCTTCTGCCCCATGGGCGGCATCTATTGTTGTTCCCTCCTCTGCCTCTGGAGGGAAACTCACCACGTGTGTCAGGCATGGCTCCCTGGGGTTTCCGGAACCACATTTTCCCACTCTTCTGACCTTTAGGGTATGGTCTAGAGGGAGTGGAAAAATGGACTCCCACGGCAGAGAGAGTCTTGCCTTCCTGCTCACACCTGGTAAATGTATCTTTCACCTGAGGTCCAAACACAGCCGAACCATCAAAAGGGGTGTTGGTGAAAGATGCCTTGAAGGGATCAGCAAAGTTACATAACCGCATCCAGGCATGCCTTCTCAAAGCTACACCTGTGCCTGCGGCTCTACTCGCCCCATCAGCCACATACAAAATGAGCCGCATGGAGGAGTTTACAATAGAATTAAGAGTCGCCAGCTGGGAGTTTATCTTGTCTTGAGCCCCCACAGCTGATGGATCTTGTAGGGTATCTCCTAGCTCCTTGAGGAGATCCCTCTGAAGACGGATGAAGTGGCACAAATAGTTCAGCGACTGCATGGAGAAGATCGCTGAGGAAAACATCCGCTTCCTCTATCTATCCATCGTCCTAGACTCTTTATTAGGGGGATGGACAGGTACAGAAGTGTCAGCCAACTCCTTTTTCATGGCAGCTGCTACCACCATGGCATCAACGGGGACACCCTTTGTCAGAAACTGTTTATCTTGGGGGGGCCGTGATAAACTTAGTGGGCCTGTGAGGGGTTGGTTCTAGTGTGTCTGGAGCTGACCATGCCTTCCGAGCCACCACTTCCATTAGTGGATCGAAAGGCGGAGACACTCAGGAGGTGGAGGGGTGAGAACCAAACACATCCAAGTATACTGACTAGTCCTCAGAAAGGTTAAGGGCGGACCAGTTTCCCCTTTGCTTAAGGATTTCAAGGATGTCTGAGAAAGAGACATCTTCAGAGGGGGATCTTGGGGACCTTTCCGAATCCTCCAAGTCAGTATCTGACGTGATTGACTCTGGGGAGTCAACATGTTTCCTCTTACATTTTCTCTTTCGAGGTGGCTCCTCTGAAAATTCAGGAGAGGCCTCGGAAGAGGAAGATACAGCCAATGGGGTGACCTGGAGCGTTTGATCCCCTCACTTGGGGTCTGGAGGAGGGGCAGACAATGAAGCAGGCACGCTGGGGGGAGGAGCTGAAGGGGCTGATCAAGGTGCAGACTCAGAAGTCAGCACGCTTCTCATGACCTCGAAGGCACCCCTGTCCAGCACAGAAGAGGGTCCCTGCTCCGAGGAGATGGGAATCCTCTCCGGCACCGAAAAAGACATCTCCAAAGCTGATGTAGGAGCCGAGCTTACCTGTGCCGAAGCTCCGAGAGGGAGAACAGGGTCAGACAAGGGTTCGATGCCACTCGCCCCCTCGGAGCTGATAAGGGAGTCTCAGCGCCCAGATCCCTCCAAGGACGGAACCATTGAAAAAATCGGAGCCGACGAAGGAGCCGAAAGGGGAAATATCGGCACCAACGTTTCCAGGATCCGAGCCCCTACAAGCTCCGGCTCCAAACTGACAGGAGGAGTCAGAGGAGGAACTACTTTGGAAAGAGGAGCAGCCACAGCCTGATGAGGAGGGCTAGTTAACATCTTAGCCAAGGCCTGCGATTTGAGGAGTCTACTGACCACTCCCTCCAAGTCATGATCGGACAGCCTCGAGGACCGAGAAGAGTGGGACCTATGGCTCCATTCAGACTGTAGCAAGGGTGATCCCAGAGCTGAGCAAATCGACTCCAGAGATGGCGACCTGGATCGCTTATGGCTCCCTGACGGCTCCAACAGCAAGGTCGGAGCCGAGACAGATTTTGATACTTCGGTCCGGGCCGGAACCGAAATTGAAGCAGACGCTCCACCTGGCGATGGCTCCGAATTGGGAGCCAACGGCTTGGTGGGCTTAGGGGTTTTAGCTGGCTGAGACTTTGCCGGAGACCCCTTGGGTTTTAGTAAACCCCTGAGAATTAACTTGTTCCTATGCTCCTGCAGGACTCTCGGACTAAAGGCATGACATACCGAGCAAGAGTCCTGCAGGTGTAGGGAACCCAAACAATAAACACAAGAAGTGTGACCGTCTGTCAGAGACATTTTCTGACAGCACGAGTCACACTTCTTAAACCCTGATACCTTGGTATCCTTCGACATGATAGAAAATAAAAGGAATACCAATGGAGAAAGTTTTTCGACTAGTGTAGAAAAACACACACACTCACATACACACACTAGTCACACACCTTCACACAAAAGACTTATGTAACTATACTAACAAAAAAAACTAAGAAAATTATGATCTTATACTATAAAAAGGCTAAACACTACTTCCTACTGAAAACACTATACCAGGGAAGGGAATAGCCTCTAACTTAAACGGCCTACTGGAAGATAGGGGGGAGAGGAAAAACTCTCTAAGTAAAATGAGTTTCCAAAGGGTCAGAAAAACAAGGAAACTAAGACTAGTCTACAGAACTACTCTAATTTTAACAAAAAAATTTGAAAACTATACACTAACAATTTAGCTATTACAAATACAAAAGATTAATACGACCTGAGCCAGTGAAGTGCAACCTCGTAGCTGAAGCGGCAAACGAGATCTGGGGGTCTAGTGCCAGGCATTGTGGTATATAGGGAGGCCTCGAGCCAGTAAGTAGCTCTCGAGCTTTAGAAAATGGCTGAGTCGGAGCCGAGGGTCGGCTCCGAACCCAACCAGCAAGAATGAAGGCGAGAGAGACAACTTAACATCAGTATTTTTCATGGAGGAAAGCACATGGAAGGCAACTGGATCATTGACATGCAAGACTGACAAAAACTCAATTGTACTGGTATTGAGGAAACAGAAGGATGTACATTGCTGGTTAACCAGGATTTATTGGCTGTTTATTCAGTAAGTAAGTGTAGTGTGCAGAATAGGGGGATCAAACAAATCTAAAACATGGGTTATGGTTTTTACTTTTCTTTGTGCATGTCCGTAACACTTTTTGGAAATCAAGAACCAGCATGCTTAGGAAGTTGTTGATACATCTTACAATAAGTTCAAAAATTCATCTGATGTGTTTCAAAGAGCAAAACTAGTATTTCATCTTCTGTTTATATTTTCCTAAGGATTAATAAGTTATGAAGCTATATAAGCCCTTCTAACAGTATTGATTTGCCTTTTCCTTGTCATTCTCTAAAATAGAGCTAATTTCTCCCCAGCATACTGGCTGATAAAACTGCCACTCTTTTGAGGATTGACTCTATAACAGAAATCTGAAACCGCTACACAGGATCAGCCCTGGAAGACATCTCCTATATATCAGCCTAGTAAAAGACACTTTGGCTGAGTACATTTTGTACTATTAGTTACCACATTTTGTTGAAAACACTGCATCTTTCACCCAGCTGCAGCTGATGCTAGGATGTTGCCCATTCCCATTTAATCTTCCTCAGAAGCTAAGCAGAGGGCATCCAGGGGTTGTGTGAAACCAAATCTGGTTTCTCAGATATATACATTTACAGTACCTTCAGCTAAAACAGTGCATCATTTTATCTGAACACTAACTAGTTGGGCTCTATATTCCCATCCAGAGTTTAAAAAAACAGTGTAAAAAAGGAAAAACATGTCTCTCTTAAAGCATGGGTAAGCAACAGTCAGTTAGAGTTTGCCTAGGTTCAGAAAGATATACTGCGGAATGTAGTCCTATGATTTATTGTCTGAGAGACTGCACAACTATTGTTTGCATTTACAAGTCAGGGATATAAATAAAATTAAGTATCTCTTTGGCTACTGGTTGTGGCAGGTCCAAATAATATGAAGAAGTATTTTTCTATAGGCATTTGAATGTTGAAACACATTTATTTTGAATTTTCTCTGTACAAGTTATTTATCAGCTCATATGTGTGTGGATTGAAAACGCTGGCTTTCACCTTTACAAGACTTACAACTCAAGTTATTTTTGGAGCTATTTTGGCTCTCTCCCAGATGACGATCAGCTGCTCCCAATAACTTTCCTCAATTGTTGGGTCTACAAAACCCTCTCATCTCCTCCAGACTTGTTCCAACAATGTTCGGAGCCCACGAGGAGACCAAGGCATACCTGAAGCAGCATCATACAGTTGGCAAAAAAGTATTATTTTACCTCTTATTCCCCTCCCAAGAACACCCTGAGAGGATGACATACAGTAGGCACTTGCAGTGGCTGACATCAGAAAGACTCCCTCCCTGCCCAAACTCAGGCAGCACAGCATAGTCGTTTCCCAGTTCTCCATCAGAGAAATCAAGTCACATGTGCGTGCCCAGCTGTGTGCTCCTCCCTCCTTCTTTCCAAGGATGGGCATGTGCATTCTCTTTTCCTGAATCATCAACCATTGAAGCCATTATGATACCAATATTTAATGACAAGAGCACTGTATGGTTGAGTGAGTGACTCAGTGACTAGACAAGGAACAGGATATTGGTATTTTAGAGATATAATTATCCCTTTCTGGAAAACATTGTGTGTGTGTGTGTGTGTGTGTGTGTGTGTGTGTGTGTGTGTGTGTGTGTGTGTGTGTGTGTGTGTGTGTGTGTGTGTGTGTGTGTGTGTGAGTGTCTGTGCACTCTTTGCATACTGTTTGATGGTCAGTAATGCAGATCTAAACCACAGCCCCAGCCCATTACAGCCACAATAAGCAAAAAACAGAAAAGATAATTCATTTTTATCTTTTCTTGATGTTTTTTGCAGCAGAACTCCCAATACAGCATGATAAGTAGTTCTTGGTTGTTTTGTTCTAACCATAATTGAACTACTGAAAGTGGATATATTAGCATGCATTTGCTTTTTTGTGTCTGTTATTTTTCTTTTCCCCAAGGTACACTCTGTTCCTAGAAGGTAAAATGAAAATGCCATATCCTTTTAGCATGATCTTATTTCTATTCTCTTAGATGGAAGTATTCAGAATTACTGCTTACTTTCAGTATTTCTATACAGTGTCACTATTTTCAAATGACTCTCAAGAGGTTTTGTGCTCTCATCCTTCTTTTACATACACCATAATCAGCATATTTTCTCAGCTGAAGAAAGTGTTTACGTCAAAATGCCTTTTCTAAAAAAAAAAAAAAAAAAAAACAATAGTCTTCTGACATTCCTTTCCTGTGTTATCCAGCAATATCACATTACATACCATTTAGTCTCAGCTGCTCATTCATTTGTGACAAAAGTGTCTGCTTGCCATTCCTTTCTTTAACCTACAGTTCCAGAGAATCAATATATTTATGGCTAAGAAGGGTGACAACCACCTTGCTAAGTAGTCTTTTTCTGTGTCAGAATTCTGAAACTGAACAGGTTTTAATATGTTAAAACCAAGAAAACAATTCTCTAAAGAAAGTGCATGGTTTCGTGTGAAACCACTAGAATGTGCACTGAGGAAGCTGACCAGCCTGAAATGCCAAAGAAAGTGAGAAACAGCTAAGTCGTGCTTTATTTATATGTTACAGTGCAATACACATTTCATATGGAAGACAACATACCCTAGAACGAGGAAACTTGTGTTTTGGATGTAACTGTCCAATAAGTAATGACATGATGTATGTGTTAAGATACCCACGTCACAATACAAGCCATTACAAGACTGACTTCACAAACAGGAAAAAATAAAATATCCTTGCTAGTCTGTTTACACAGGCAGTTCCTTGGATCCTCTGCCAACCAGGAATGAGGCAAAAAGCAGCTTTCATAGATTTACTGTAGGAGCTTATTCCACTGCTGACATCAGTTCCTCTTTCTCATTTTTATATGATTTGGGTCTCCAGCTTGCCAAAGTTTCTGTTGGCAGTAATTTACTAGTTATATCACTGCTTTATATCACCACTGCCACCAACTAATATGTGATAGACTTATCTGTACGATTGCATCAAAGAATGCAAGAAAAAAACAAAAGTATTTAAAAATAAATAAATAATAATAATAATAAATAAATATCAGTAAACCACTGTCTTGAGATATAGGTCACATCAGTCTCCCCCAAATGAGTTTCATATTAACATCAGCAGAACAATGTTTTGAACACTAGCTTCCCACACACACTCTACCCCATCACCTTACTCTGAGTCTGATGCCTCACAGTTCTATTTTTTTCCACGGCAATCGTCACAACTACACAATTGTATTCACACACATACTCACATATGCACAATACTTTCCATGAGGGGCTAGTAATACCTTAAACTGCAACAATATACAGAACCAACCGATATTGCCAACATCCTGGCAGTTAGGTTCAATGCTAAATTTACCCCCCTCTCACCCTCCAAAGGGCCCATCTTAATACTGGAAGAATGCAAAGCCCCTGCAATCATGGATGAACAAGTAAAGACCGCACTCTCCAAAGCCAAGAACGCAGCATCCATGGGACCAGACAACATCCCAGGCTGCATACTGCACGAACTACAGAATGAACTGGCACCCCACCTAAGTACCATGTTCAATCATAGCCTCATCTCAGGATATGTGCCTACTGAATGACACACAGTGACAGTTATCCCACTCCACAAAGGGGGTGCCACCATGGACCCCGGAAACTACCACCCCATTAGCCTGACGAGCCTGGTCTGCAAGGCCATGGAATGTATCATCTTGGAACTTATAAACAAAGACATAGGTAACCTCCAAACCCTGGACCCCACTCAGTTTGGGTTTGTAAAAGGTAGATCATGTCTACTAAATCTGACTGACTTCTTTGAAGCAGTCACCAGAGACGTAGACAAGGGCAAGGTAGTGCACACAGCCTATCTTGACCTCGCCAAGGCTTTCAATACCATCCCCCACTCTGCAATTATAGATAAACTCACCAAACTGGGCATAAATCCCTATTTCACAAGATGGGTGGCCAACTGGCTTACTGACAGAACCCATACAGTAAAAGTAGCCTACTCCAAGTCCGACTTCAGACCAGAACGAGTGGACTACCACAGGGTTAGGTCCTGGGTCCTCTCCTGTTCAGCATCTACTTCTCTGATGTGCAGGCCAACACAAAAGGTCTTTGGCTAACAAAGTTTGCAGATGACTGCAAACTGGGAGCCATAATAAAATCACCTAATGATGCAGACATTCTACAAAAGGGCCTCACAGAGACAGATGCTTGGTGTCAAAGTCATGGCCTCATGCTCAATGCCAAGAAGTGCATTGTCATCCCCTTTGGAAAGAACTCAGTACCCATGAACTACCACATAGGTGGTAGCTCACTAAACACTGAAAGTGTGATAACAGACCTCGGGACACAGGTCGACAGTAGTCTCTCCTTTGATAACCACATCACCACAGTAGTCAGGAAATCCTTCTATGTGGCACACCTCATCACAAAAGGGTTCTCCACTAGAAAAAAGGAGGTCATTGTTCCTCTCTACTCATCCCTCATCAGACCCATTATAGAGTACAATGCCCTGTTTGGCATGTATCTCACAAGACACCTACAACAATTGGAAAGGCCACAGAAATGCCTCACTAAGAGGATTACTGGCCTCAAACAGATGCCATACGCAGACCGTCTCAAAAAACTTCAGCTCTACTCCATCGCATATCACCTACGCAGAGGTGATCTCTGCCTAACATACAAAGCTATGTCAAACCCAGAGCTGTTGGACATGCTACACTTAAAGAAATTCCAATCTCTCCGTACCACACGCTCCCGGGACCTAAACCTTGTCCCCACAATAAACAGAACATGCTGGAGGGATAGATTCCTGTCCCAGAGACTTCCCATACTCTGGAACAAACTGCCCATTCATGTCAAGCAAATCTCCTCATTGGCCCTCTTTAAGAAAAATCTTGACGATTGGATGGGAAATAGAAAATTCACCCCGGGGATCACTTCTGCGGCACTGCTCAACAGGGGCACAGGAAAATAATTTTCTTGGGTGGCAAAAGCCAGGGAACCTTTTTGGCTAGGCTTATATAGGCCTCAGTGCTGACAGCCTAGTACCTACCTATGAACCTATGAACTTTCCTGTTTCCATGGTAATTACTGCCAACCATAGCTCCCAACCTTCTGCCTCCAAAATGAGGAACACTACTTCTTAAAATGTGGAACAAATGGAAAAAATGTGGAACACGTATTAACAGCTTACTAACAACTTTACTTATGAAGCTCATAGGATGGTTAAAATTTATTTTTTTATATATAAAATGTATCTTGATGAATGAATATGATCCTGTTCTCTTTATCATGGATATCAGTTAAATAAATTCCTAACACTGAATGTATGACAAATGCTTTCAATGTGGAACTTTGAGGAACATGAATATTTTAGGACCTCAAATGAGGAACATTCCTCGTAATGAGGTATACTTGAGAGGTATGATGCCAACATCCAGCCTAGTCTGGTCCACTAAAGGTATTAGTGTAGTTCCTTAAAAATGAGTCAACTAAACTTTCTCATTGTTATAGGGGATGCTAATAGTCCTTACACACTAACATGAAGCAGCATCTTCCTGACAATTACTATATAATCATCCACAAGCTTTAGAAAAACATAACCGTATTCACTAAATGATATTAACAAATACACTGTAATATATAGTATACATATATGACTCAGTATTGCAAACAGAAATATAAAATAAAATATTTCAACACAGATGGTATTTAGAAAACACCAACAGTTTTAGCTTGCTATTTTAACTGACTTCTAGCTAGAAGAATTACTGAAATCAGTCTACCACTACATAAAATGGAGAATAAAACAAACAAAACCAACAATGGTGATCTCATTGGTGTAGAGTAAAAAAGACATTTAACAGCAGTACATAACTGACTGAAAATGGCTGCCAGACCAAGAATTCCCCAGAAGAGAGTCACGTCACCCGAGATATAATATTACCACAGTTTTTGTTCAAACCAATTTCCCCTTTGAGAAGTCCATAGCACTTCCCTCTTAATCAAAATTTAAATTTCAAGCAGTTCCCCAGATGAACAGAGCAATGATTTGACTGGCACACAGTGGCTAAGTGTGTGTGTGTGTGTGTGTGTGTGTGTGTGTGTGTGTGTGTGTGTGTGTGTGTGTGTCACTGCCCTTCCCCAGAGAAAAAAGTCAAAGATTCTGTTGCATTCCGCATATATCCATTTGCTTAAGCTTTTAGTTAACGAATTGCATGTCCAATGCACTCTTTTTCATATTCCTTTTTATTTTTGCATATCTGCTGCAACACAAGAAAAAACATTTTTTATGATTTTTTTCAAGATTTTACTACATTGCTGCATTTAATAAAAAAAAAGTTGCATTTTTTTATATTCTAAAATGCATGACACTTAATTTGCTTATTACTTTAATTTATGTTAAAATTAACACAGAAAATGTAGTACCTGTAATTAAATTTATAGTCACAGGAACAAACAGCCACTTCATCAGCTCTACTCTGGCTCCCTATCAGAAGCATGGTAGTATCATCTTCAAGCGTAGAAACTGTGAAAAACAAAGTATATGCTAACAATTCACAATTAAACTTGTACAAGTCACAGAAGCACAATTATAATCTTTTTAATTACAAGAGGAACCTATATTCTCTTTAGGAAATCTGGTTCCAACTGTATATTCCTTATTTACACTTTTTTGGATCTGTGATAAGCACCAACTTTATGCAATGTATATTTTGTTTCCACCTGCATTTAAATTCCACCATCTTTAGCAACATCACTTCATTTGTACATTTCACTCATATATTTTTTTTTCTTTCATTTATTTTTCTTCCATTTCAGTTTTTGCTTTGGACAATTTTGCATTTGTAGCTGCGTTATTTGTCTGTTCATTTGTACTTGTATGTAGGAATTACGACCACTGGAACATTCGGATAGTGGTTGGAGACATTCCTATTCTGAGTGGACCACCTAGTTACCAAAGTCATTAAATAAATACATAGTTTGATTAGTCATTTCACTGGAATAATGACCTGTTACACAACTGCAGGCTTGTATGTATGACAACCAGTGGATCTTTACGCAAAACCATTCACTTCAAAGTAATCAGTTGATGCAGCTTAAATAGCTGATCTGCGCTATTATTATGTACTTTTATGATTCAATATGTTCATACAGGACAACACAAAGTTAGTAAAAGAAATGAAGTCTGACATTCAGTTATTTCATTGGCTCCAATAACAGTCTGATTCTTGTTCAGTTTGTTCAATAAATGTCTATCCTGTGCGTCATACTGCTTGACCAGCCTGGACGTGTGCATGTCTTTAATATATATTGAAACTCCACCTCCTTTGGCTTTGATGCCCACATTTTGGGGTCTGAATGTATGACAGGATGAGTAACCAGGTAAGGCTGGGGTGCCCTGCATAGCTTTGAACCAGGTTTCTTTGACTGCACAAATGTCAAAATCTTCCAGGGTTAAGAATGCTTGCAATGAGTGCAGTTTCATGTTTAGACTCCTTGTGTTTAGCAGCATGACCTTTAATTTCCATTTTGTTGAGATTTTTATGTTGGTAGTATCAACCTCATGACTTTTAAGTCAAACCAAAAGACCACAAATACAAAAACCAGCAAGCAGATCCAACAGGAAATCCAATGGTGGAAAAGTAATCATCCGACTCCACGGCAATATAACCACAAAAATGTTTAATAAATCCACATCAGGTACAAACAACAAGGATTGAGCGCTTTCGTCTCCACCCTGGAGACTCTTCAGAATCAATTAAAACAAGAAAAAGGCGCTACTTTTAGATACACACTAATAAAATAATTAATTAGTCACAGTTGAATAAATCACAATTACATTAATCATAGTTAAAATTAATGAACTGTTGTATCTCTAAAGCCCTTAAGATGTAACGTAGTAAGTTAAAAATGGTTTGAAAACCCACTCGTATCTACTGTTTTCTTGTGTGTTAATTCAGATATGTGGTAAAAAGAAAGGAGCAATGTTATTAAAGTGCCATCCACATTCACAATGCCAAGTATTTAATGTTATAAATATATAAGTATATAAAAATATTTATAAAATTTATAATTAAATAAATAAAACAATGGCATGATCCAGCATAATATATACAAATATTATAATACAATTTTGGATGTATGTACATCTATACTGGTCCAAGTAACTATAAATACAAGTAAATATAAATATATAAATTACTATAAAAAATATATATGCACATAATTATAGTAGTTTAACATGTGTCCCATAGAATCAATAGTAATTATATTTAAAATTAAGGTAATGTACAGAATAGTATCAAATAAATAGTTAATGTATAAAACAAATAATTAATGTATGAAACAATGTAATATTGTAAGATGACTAGGTGATATGAAAGAAGATATAAAATGGTATAAAAAGGTATAAAATATGTGCAAGAGGTTGTGAATATATGTATTTTCTTGTTTTAATTGATTCTGAAGAGGTCTCCAGGGTGGAGACAAAAGCACTCGATCCTTGCTGTTTGTACCTGATGTGGATTTATTAAACATTTTTGTGGTTATATTGCCGTGGAGTCAGATGATTACTTTTCCACCATTGGATTTCCTGTTGGATTTGCTTTCTGGTTTTTGTAACCTCATGACTTTTCCTAAAAAAGGCACTATGGGGGAGGCAAGGGCCTTTGCCAGAAGCCCAAGTGAGACAGATGCAGGCCATCTCTAACAAAGCATCGTGGTCTGTAGATCATATCTTCCTAGGCTATCAGGTACTGGATCCCCCTGGAATGACACCAGAAACTAAGTTAATTGTTAAAGTCAATAATTTTCCGTTTGTATTGAGTCATCATTCTGGGTGACAGTAGAATGCTGCTTAAGGCTAGGGACATACCTGCCTTGGACACATATTCAGCGAGCGCAATCATGTCTCCCTTCATATAGTCCAGGGAGGTACGTCTCAAGTCGTTCATGCCAATATGGACTATGACAGAGTCATAACAGTACCTGTTGTTGTGAGACTTGCGTGCGTGTGTGATATGGCGGATTCTGGCACCTGACAAACAACTAACCGTGACTTTCTCGTTATCCAGCCTAGTGAGAGGCACATCTGTGTGTCTCACAATGGAGTCTCCTATGTCTAATATGTTGGGTTTATGGTTAGGCCTTAGTGGTTGCGAGACACTGGTTTATGGACTATGCATGGTATGTGGTGTGGAGGGTTGTGGAGTTCTCATGTGTTTTTGCCTCTGAGGTCTCCTTTGTTTGAGTTTGTTTTTTGTTGAGAACCTGCGCATATTTGGGTGTGTGCTCTGTAGTTGCGGAAGATATTTGAGGTGTAGTGATTGTGTTGACAACCTTCTCAGTGTGAGATATACTGGCTTGTGAGGGAGTCAGTTTGAATAATTGTTATTTCTCAGAATTTCATATTGTTGCTCTATGCATGCATATACTAGTTGTGGAAGAGGAGAGACACTACATTCTGGAAATTGGTGTCTAGTTTCAAGAGCTGTTGGACATGCTCCACTTAAAGAAATCCCAATCCCTCAGAGCCACATGCTCCAGGGATCTAAACCTTGTCATCACAATGAACAAAACATGCTGGAGGGATAGGTTCCTGACCCAGAGACTCCCCATACTCTGGAATAGACTTCCCATACATGTCAAGCAGAGCGCCTCGTTGGCCCTCTTCAAAAGGAACTTTGATGATTGGATGGGAGATAGGAAATTCACCCCAGAGATCATGTCAGTCACCCTGCTAGACAGGGGTCCAGAGAAGTAAATATTGTGGGAAGAAATATCCAGGGAATTGTTATGGCTAGGCTTGCATAGGTCTTAGGGCCGATAGCCTAGTACCAACCTATGAACCTAAAAGTCCTGGCTATTCCCTTGCCTGCTACTGCTATCCTACTTCATTGACTACCATTTGTTTCTGCATAGTTTCATGATTTTGTTTATTATATAAACTTATTCTTTTGACTTTCTCTGATATAGTGCTACAGTATACTATATTTAAGGAATGGTTACTTTATCATTTGGTTCACTCCCATTGTAAGAACTACTGTCACATTTTCAGGATGGAGTGGGTGGAGAAGAGTGTCAGCAGTGATTTGTGACAGACGAGTACCAGTAAGAGTGAAAGGGAAGGTTTACAAGAGGGTAGTGAGACCAGCTATGTTATATGGGTTGGAGACAGTGGCATTGACAAAAAGGCAGGAGTCAAAGCTGGATGTGGCAGAGTTAAAGATGTTAAGATTTGCACTGGATGTGACGAGGGTGGACAGGATTAGGAATTTTATGCTCAACTTATGAGAGACTTGCTTGGCTATAATCCCCTGCATTAGAAGCTGAAGTTAAGTACAAACTTGCAGTTTTAAAAGTACTGCTTTTCATTTTTCCTGTACCTAATTGTTTGTTTCACTGAATAGTGTATGTGCTGTGTCTCTCTCTGCTATAAAAGAGGGTGGTGGTCTTCTCACTTCTTGTTATCTGATATTTAACTGTTAGCCTATAGGGATTCCTCTGTACTTTAAATGCTAGCCACAAAGTTTGAGAAATCATTTTTTCTGAGAGACTTGCTTGGCTATAATCCCCTGCATTAGAAGCTGAAGTTAAGTACAAACTTGCAGTTTTAAAAGTACTGTTTTTCATTTTTTCTGTACCTAATTGTGTGTTTCACTGAATAGTGTGTGTGTTGTGTCTCTCTCTGCAATTTGTTGCCACCCACCCTCCCTGTTCTTGTTTTGGTGTTAGTGTTGGTGGCTCTGGAATTGCCCGCCCCTCCTGTAAGTCTGTATTTGACCACTCCTTCTGAGTCCATCTCATTTGTTCACTTAACCGAATACAGTGAGATCATATTGTGAGTCTAGTGTTCACTCTGCTTAATACAGAGAGAAGATTTGAGAAGGCCAACCCACTTAGGTTCTTCCTTCCTCTCTCCTTGCACTTTACTAACAAAAAAAAAACTTGCACTTTATTCATCTGCTTTTACTGTATTTGTGTTTCCTCCTACTTTATTTTGCTTTTGCCTCTTCTTAAAATTACTCAATTTTATTTATTCTGCTGCATTTATTACTGCTTGGTAGTAGCCTGATTAAATTGTAACTGTTATTCTAAATCTTTTGGTTTAAGCACTTGGGCTTCATACCGGTTGTTTTACATTAAGAAGGTTTGTGGTCTGCACTGTTGTGGCAGGACAGGTAGTCCTTCTAAGCTGGGAATTGCTGATTGAAGGCTCAGTGTCTGCTATTCTAAAAGTGTATTAGTTCTGGTTTAAGCACTTGGGCTTCAGGCCAGTTTTTCTACATTAAGAAAGTTTGTGGTCTGCACTCTTGTGGTAGGAGAGGCTGGATTCTGCCCTTCTGGGTTGTGAATTTCTGGTCACAGGCTTATTGTGCCTGCTTATTTGAACTGTTTCTTTCTGGAATCGGTGCACCTTGTTGCTGTAGCATTGGACCAGATTCAGGCCTGCTGAATCTAGCTTTGTTTGTATAACTTGAGCACTGATCCAGGCCATCTTTTTTTGGAAAAGGTTCCTCTGCACCCTAGTAGCAGGAGTGTGCAGTTAGAACTTGTCTGATTGAAGACTGCTGAAACAGGGCTCAGTTTTGAGCTTTTTTCTGGTTAATTGGGTAACTTGTTTAAATCAGTTTGTTTGTTTTCTATTGTTTTATATATATATATAAAAAAGTGCACTTTATTCATCTGCTTTTACTGTATTTGTATGTCTTCCTACTTTATTACTAAGGGCATTGACTACAACTCTGAACTGAGATATATAACGATAAGCATCCTTTTCTGTGCTTTTATAGTGTTTTTTTATTGTATCTGCTTTGTTTTCTGAAAAAAAATATATACTTGCTTCCCACCTTTCTAGGCTAGTATAGTCCAGTTTTCAGGTTAGTGCTGAATTCAGGACTGTGTTACAAATCTCTGTGTTTACCCATACCTTACTTGGATAGAAGGAGGTTTCTCTGTTCACGTGTGAGAGAGGGGAGCTTTGAGCAGCCTATCTGTCCCTGGAGGAGTGGTCTCAGCCCAGAAATTAGTAGTTTATTGGCCATTTTGGGCTAGTTTCTATCTCTTTCATTTCCCTGCTATAAAAAACGCATTTGCCCGGTTTTGCACGCCGGGCAGCACCGGTTAGCTAGGGTATAACTATTCCCGGCTCCACAAAGTCTCCTCTTCAATTTTTCCCTTGGAACTAGACAAACTTTCAACTTAAGCACTCAAGCCATTAATTTCTCAGCCCAGCACTTGCTCAAAACTCATAGCAAGCACTTATAAACCCTAGCATTAGACCCCCCCCCATACTGTACAGAAGGACAAGGATCTCTATTCGACCTTACCAGCTATTCAGTAAAACAGTTCACTGTACCTATCCAGGCATGTCTAAAGGGCAGTTACAGGTGTACTCTCCAGTCCAACTGGTGAATCTGGGCATTTTGAGGCAATGTTACAACTGCCTCATGTACACAGACAACCCTCTCCCCCTACCACCAAACACTAATACATGCGAGAGATGCAATTATACAGCCAAACTGGAGGCTAAGCTCTCTCAACTCAAGACTGGATCAGACAGTCAAGAGGAGAAGGGAAATACTGGCATCACACCACCAGTCTCACATAGACCCATTAAACCAGCACTGGCAAAAAACACACATAAATACATGAAAACATACTCGGAGGCTCTAAATAAAAATCTGCAAAAGAAACTGAGACCTCCAAAGCAGACATCCAAGCAACCTCCACCCCCCAACACAAACCATGAAACACATACTTCACAAAACCAGTGTGCCACACAATAACAGCTCTTAAGGCAAAATAACATACCCAAAATACTAGGAATAGTTGACTCTATAGTCAGGCACACTGAAATCCCACTCACTAGGCTGAATAAGGAGAAGGTTACTGTTAGCTGCCTGTCGGGTGCCAGGATCTGCCACATAACACAAGCACTCAGGTCACTCCAGAACGAGTACAAATATGACTCTGTCATTTTCCATGTTGGTGTGAATGACCTGAGCCATACCTCCCTGGACTACATGAAAAGAGACATGGAAGAGCTCGCTGATCACATAGCCCAGGCCGGTATGACCCTGACCCTGAGTAGCATCCTGTCCTCACCAAGAATGATACAACGGTTTAAAGAAAAAATTATCAATTTCAACAATTGGCTAAGTTTCTCGTGTCATTCAAAGGGGATCCAGTGTCTGTCCACCTGGGATGACATGCTCGACAAGCCACACTGCTTCACTAGAGACATCTTGCACCTGTCACCTTTAGTCTTTCGAATACTGGCCAAGGCTCTTGCCACCCCCGTAGTGCCTTTTTTAGGCAAGGCTCAAAAGATAAACCCACCCCCGTGAATAGCACAGGTAAAAACAAATCTGTGGGTAATGCTACTCAATGCCAGAAGTCTAAACCTCAAATTGCACACACTTGAGGCACTCCTCAATATGGAGAAAATCGATATAGGTGCAGTAACAGAAACCTGGTTTAAGGCTCCAGAGAGCACCCCAGCACTACCAGGCTACAACTCATACCTTATATTTCGGCCACAGAACCCAGACCAAAATACAAAAGGCAGGGAAGTATCCATATTCATCAAGGATACCCACACCTCCAGGTTAGTGGCACAGCATGATGCTTCAGAAATCATCCACATGCAACTAACAATGGGCAAAACTGCAATTCAAATTGTAGCTTGCTGCAGATCACCCACCATGTCCCAGGACCCCCATTCCGCATTTCTGGAAACACCAGGAAACATAAAGGTCCTACCAAACACCCTAATATTGGGTGATTTCAACTACCCAGACATTAATTGGGAGAACTACTCAAGTACTAACTCCCTTGCCCAACATTTCCTAGAATTTATAAACTCAAATGCCCTGGATCAACTGGTCAACACTCCCACCAGAGGTGACAACATATTGGACCTGGTCATCACCAACATGGGCGACCGGTGTTCCACACTGGAGGTCAACCCCTCACTGGTTAGATCTGACCATAAACAAATCACTTTGGATATCCATATTCCGCCCCCACCCCCGGACAAGGAAACCACTGTGAAAAACTTTTCAAAAGCAAACTTCATGTTACTTAAGACCGAGGTGGAAAGTTTCAAAGCCCCCATGCTAAAGGATAATGCTGTCCAAGCTGCAAAATCATTTACTAATGCATTCTACAGGCACCTACAAGAATGCATGGATCATGCTATCCCAAGCAAAACCAAGACTCACTTCTCCAAGAAAAGAAAACCAGTCTGGTGGACCCCTGCCATAAACAAGCTATACAATAGAAGGAGGAAACAGTACATAAAAGAGTAAAATCCCAAGAAGGGAAGACATCCCTGATCAGTATCAGCAAGAAACTACGATCCCTCATAAAATTGTCCAAGGTGAGCTTTGAAAGAAAAATTGCCAAGGACTCCAAAGATAACCACAAGGCATTCTTTAGCTATGTCAAGAATCTAAGTGGCAATGCTCAGATCTGCTCAGAGTTAATGCAGAATGGCACAAAATACACTGAACCAGCCAATATTGCCAACATCCTGGCAGACAGGTTCAGTGCAAACTTCACCTCCTGTCACCCCCAAAAGGGCCCATAACCATACCAGAAGAATGTAGAGCCCCTGAAATCACAGACACTCAGGTTAAAACAGCCTCTCCAAAGCCAAAAACACAGCATCAATGGGACTGGATGGTGTCCCAGGCTGCGTCCTACACAAGCTCAAAGACGAACTAACCCCTCACCTAAACTCAGCCTCTCCATAGGCTACGTACCCATTGAGTGGCGCACAGCAACGGTTATTCCACTCCACAAAGGTGGAGCCACAACATACCCTGGGAACTATCGCCCTATAAGCCTGACTAGCTTGGTCTGCAAGGCTATGGAGCACATCATCATGGAACCCATTAACAGAGACATTGGGAACCTCCAAACACTGGACCCTACCCAGTTCAGCTTTGTTAAGGGCAGATCATGCCTCCTAAACCTGGTGGACTTCTTTGAGACAGTTACCAAGACTATAGACGAGGAAAAGGTGGTACACACAGCATACCTAGACCTCGCAAAGGCCTTCAACACCATTCCCCATTCTGATATTATAGACAAGCTCACCAGCCTGAACATAAACCCCTATATCACAAGATGGCTCATGGATAGAACCCACATGGTGAGAGTTGCGGGAGCTAGGTCTGACTCTAAACCAGTTACAAGTGGCATTCCCCAGGGCTCAGTCCTAGGACCCCCCCCCCCCCCCCATTCAGCATATACTTCTCAGAGGTACAGGCAAGCACATGAGGACTATGGCTGACCAAGTTCGCAGATGACTGCAAATTAGGGGCTATAATTGACTCTCCGGCTGACACAGACATCATCCAAAAGGGTCTCACTGAGACGGATACCTGGTGTCAAAATCATGGCCTCAAGCTACATGCCAAAAAGTGCATAGTCATCCCCTTTGGAAAAAACAAAGTACACACAAACTACCACATAGGTGGTAGCCCCCTAAATACGGAAAACATAATAAGGGATCTGGGGACCCAAGTAGATAGCAATCTCTCCTTTGATAATCACACTGCCAAAGTGGTTAGAAAATCCTTCTATGTGGCCCACCTAATCACAAAAGGGTTTGCATCCAGATCAAAAGAGGTCATTGTGCCCCTCTACTCATCACTCATCAGACCCACCATAGGGTACAACACGCCATTTGGGATGTACCTTACAAGACACCTGCAACAGCTGGAAAGACCACAGAAGTACCTCACCAAGAGGATCACTGGCCTCAAACAGATGCCCTAAGCAGCTCGACTGAAGAAACTCCAGCTGTACTGAGTTGCATACCGCCTACTCAGAGGTGATCTCTGCCTGACATACAAGGCCATGTCCAAATCAGAATTGATGGACATGCTCCACCTAAAGGAAACCTTATCCCCTCGAGCCACACGCTCTAGGGATCTAAACCTCACTACAACAATAAATAGGATGTGCTGGAGGGATAGATTCCTGTCCCAGAGACTTCCCATGCTTTGGAACATGATTCCAATCTACATTAGGCAGAGCTCCTCGCTAACACTCTTCAAGAGAAACCTTGACAAGTGGATGGGAAACAGAAAGTTTATCCCGGGGATCACTTCAGTGGTTCTGCTGGACAGAGGCACAGGGAACTAATCCAAGGGGACGGTGAAAGCCAACACATTCTAACTAGGCTTATAAATGCCTTCAGGCAGATAGCCTAGCACCTACCTATGAACCTATAAGTATATTAGAGGGTCAGCCCAGGTTGGAAGGTTTGGAGACAAAGCCAGAGAGGCAAGATTACGTTGGTTTGGACATGTGCTGAGGAGGGATGCAGAGTATATTGGGAAAAAGATGCTAAGGATGAAGCTGCCAGGTAAAAGGAAAAGAGGAAGGCCTAAGATAAGTTTTATGGATGTGGTGAGAGAGGACATGCAGGTGGTTGGTGTGACAGAGCAAGATGCAGAGGAGAGGAAGAAATGGAAACAGATGATCCGCTGTGGCGACCCCTAACGGGAGCAGCTGAAAGAAGAAGATTAATAATTAGTTTTCGTTTACTTCATTGTATTTTATTTGTATATTGCTGCATGTGCATTACAGTACTGTAATTTACTGTGTTTTCTTCAGAAACCATCATCCCCATCTAGTTCTGTCGGTCAAGACAGATATCTATATTTAATAAACCGTGAACTCCAGAAATCAGACTTGAAACAGATTATACCACGAGCTGTGTTAGGTCTAACTGTGGTACTTACAGAACAGGTGTGATTGTTATGATTTCATATTTATAGACACAGAAACAATAATCAAAATATGTGGTGGGGTAGAAATGTGGCACCATTGTCTTCACTTCTAGTTCTCAAGTGCAATATATGAATCACAGAACATCAAAAAGTTTAAATTTTGCTGTGATAAGCCTACTGTTTTTTCTCCTTAATTGTGTGGCAGTTCTAATTAAACACAGGAACGGTATATCTCTAGTCAGACGCCGAAGACCACCAAACACACACATTCATAAACGTCAGTGTTACACTCACTGTATTCTAAACACCGGGTTTGTAAACAGCACAACCACCAATAAGGTCCAACAAAAGGGCGGGACTTCCTTGCATTAGTTTGAAACTGATGGATGACGTCAATCATTGCCTGTGAAAGGATCCGAGACTGAAAGCTAGAAGGATTAAAAAAAGATCAATAACTGGAACGGAAGTGGGAGATCTTTTATGTTTATATTTTTATCAAATTTAATTTGAAATATTACGCGGTTGGACATCTATATAATGTAAATATCATTATATTTTATTTAAAGTTTATTTCTTTATATTAATCGGTTCCTCCCAAAGCCTGTGGTGACAGAATTCCAGCAGAGAGAAGATAATTAACCCTAAGAAATATGGTGTCGTGGATCATCTCAAAAGCAGTCGTGTAAGTTTTCAGATCCGTTTTTTTCCTCAAATTGTATTGGTGTGTCTTATGGTTTATGTAGATAGAGAAGTGGAACCTTCTGCGCCTGCCGAATATACCTTTTGATGGAAATGCTTCAGACCTGAGGTTGCATTCACCTGAGTGCTTTTAACTATGTCGGTTTCATTGTGGGTGGAGGTGATGCTTCTTTAGTTAGTCAGCCTTTATGAGATACAGCTTTGCAAAGTTTTACTGCACGCATTTACGCCCAGGAAGCTTGTGCTTTATACCAAGGAAATGTAGCAGTGCCAGTTGCATATGTATTTTAAGTTTCAGGCAATGGTATTGGCAGTTTTTTACACTTTAATTTGCAGCTTAACTTCGTTAGATCAACAATTTGTTAGGGTTATTTTTTGTTTTTTTTTACCTTGTGTGATCTTATGAAGTGTGGATTGTCGGCAGAAAAATACTGTTAGGGACCTCATTCAGAAGCACAATTTTGTAACTTTTAGGTAGTAACAATGTCCTATGGAAGCACACTATCGCTTTTATTATTATGATTTGGAGAGAAGATTATTTTCTTATTTGGTAGGTCTTCGTAAAAGTATTGAGAGATCAAGGTTATATATGGGCGTGAGCGTGTCTCCGTCTGGCACACTTGCATTGCTTTCCCTGAAGCTCGTGGCTTAAAGTGGAAAGGAGGGATGTGGGTGGCCTGTTTTATGTGTACCATCTTCCAGTTTGTGACTCCCCGTAATAGCCAGACATTTCCGATTTGTATAGTGTACTGCTACACCCTAGACAGAAGTGTCCAGCATTTTGTAATGTATGGCCTAGATATGGAGTTGAAAATGTAGCATATAGCTTATGTTATCAATTTAGCTTGTTTCTCCCTAATAGTTGGAGAAGCCAATACATGGCACTCTAGAAAAGGTTGTCTTTTCTGATTCACTTATACTTTTCGTTCAGGTGTTTGATGCTAGACTGATTGGTAACATCGTACTGGACAAAATGGTCTCTTAAAATTTAATTTATACTTTATTACTATAGATTATATGTGTTTTACTTGTTGGAAATGATTGGGGTTTCCTACTGTTGAGGAGCAGCTTTCTGTAGTCTATAGTTTTATTACGTCTGTGTTTTATTTAACTGCTGTGATACTTTGGTTAATATGATTTTTTTCAATGCTTCTGGGCATGTTTGTGGACAAAAAATTCCATGTGAATCTCAGTATTATCCTGGAAATGCAGACATACTGTATATGCCTGAATTTTCCTCTGCTTGTAATCCACTATTATGTCTTTAGGACAGTTGCAACTAGAATCTTTGAAAAAATGTTTCATCATATTTGGACTTTTCTTTAATATTAATATCCTTGCACCATTCTTGTTTTTTTACCTAATATTCTGTACTACATAGTGGCTGCTGTACTGTTGTGATTTCATTTTAGTGTCTAGGATTTTGTGTTTCTGTTGTAGTTTTTTGAGGACTGTAATAGATGGGCATTACTTGAGCCCATATGTAAAGACTAGGCTGGCATTTGCAGGGTTTCAATCCTACTGGTGCTAACTGGTATACCTCCTGGGTATGGAAGAGACAAAAAGGCTATGATCAGTTGATCTGCTCCAAAAAAAATGGGTCTTAAGGCCACCAGAGTCTTTTTCTTTCTTACGCTCTCTCACCAAACTACGGGTATCCAGGTTAAAGTTGCCACACTGAAGGAGTCAAGCAGGGAGGGAGATGAATGAAGGAATGTGACCTATTCTTTTTTTTTCAGGGGAGTAGAGGTTGGCAGATGCTTTTGGAACCTGCTGATAAGTGTAATTTCAGTACTGGAGATGGAGAAACCATTTATCATGTTGCTGTGCTGGAGACATGGATGCTTGTTGGCATTGTCACATGTGGAAGTGAGGGACAACCAGCAAGGACAATTCATTGCTTGGCCCCCTTCTCATGCTTAATCAAGAGTACATAGGGGATAGGGCTGAAAAAAATACTCAGATCAGCCCAAATGACAGTCTGAATGATGGCCCTTCCTGCTTCTCTTACCCTGGTGATTGGGCACGGATTATCAGCAGACAGTGGGTGCAAAAAGTGGAGGGGGAAAAAAGTGCTTGCATGTCTGACTTAGTAAATGCTGCTTGGACCCAAGAACATAGAGTATTGCTGTTTATCGTATCTACTTCCAGCATCCACACCCAGACTGGGGCTGCACACACTGACCGCTTAACAGAGCTAACTCTTTGGCCTAGCTCCCCAAACCTTTTCTTGCCACTCTGTCTGTGAACCACAGTCTCTCTGTGCCTGTTACCCAAAGTACATTTTTCAAAAAAAATATTTATTTATATACACACACAATTTTTATTTCTTCACAGACACACTTCCAATGAAGGCTAGTAGAATTCTCCAGTTCCCCATGCTTTTTTCAGTACTGTAACCATGCATGATGTGTGGATAGGGACCTGAATGCATCTTTACTTGCTACTCTTGATTTAGTCAAAAGTAAATATTAAAAAAATAAAAATGATAGCTCAGTGATAATATATTGGATCAATTTTGGCTTCTGAAGGTACATGTTTTGCCAAAAAAAACCTGATAAATAACACTTCCTTCTTGGATACTGAATAATAGAAAATAAGTTGTAAATAAATACCAGCCACAACATTTTAGAAGTGAATAAATAAAAATATTGTTTAAACAGCAAAAAAAAAAAAAAAACATGTTGATAAACACTAAATATACAAAAGTCGAGTGCATTGGGTATACAGACAACATATTTAGAAAGAATATGATCTCCTGCTGAGTAAATACTCAAACTGTTTCTTACTAAAGAAGTGCTTGACCTAACTAAATTCTGCTTGCACAACTTTTCTAACTTGGTCCTTTATGAAATGTCACCGAGATCTCTCAAGCAAAAGCTAGGTTGTTTTTACCCTGACTTCAGTTCAAGGTGTATACAGCTCTGCTCATCATTGTGTTCCCACAGGAAATCATGGGGTTACATTACATTATTTCTTTTTGCCACATAATACAAGGACTAAATGGTCAACATTTCTTCACATCCAGACTGCCACAGTCCGTTGAAAAGTCTCTCATTCGAATACTGATGACTGTTTAATTTGAAGAATACTGTAATTGCATTTTGTAGTCACTTTCTTTTCTGGCTGCTAACCATTCCTTGAATTATACGTAAACAATTAAGTCTTTTTCAGAAACTACAAAAGGTTGCACTTTACAGTTTCAACATACGTTTCATACATTTTATTTTATTTTCAGCTCCTGTTTTCATTTTCAGAGTAAAGTTTACGCATTCTTGGGGCACAGGAAATAAGTTTTGGATAGTAATCAGCGCTCCAACATTGCTTTACAAATGGGGCAGAATTCAGAAATAAGAACGAGAAAAAATACATATTGCATCTTTCTACCAGGCAGCAGTACAAAAATATACTGTGATTAGACTGGTATTTACAGTGGCACCCTCTCTCCAGTGGCCTACGATGGGATTATTGTTTTATGTTTTTGGCTGTCATTGGCAACAGTTTTAATTTGTCTTTTACATTGACTTTACTTCTATTAGTTGGTGGCCAGCTGTGTCACAGTGTTTAATGTGTTTTTGAATGTTGTGTCTGAAAAAGTAATTTCTTCTCCAAATAGTCCTAATTAATGATTAAGGTGTGGAGTTTGTCTTCTGTGACTAAAAGTTTATCCTCAAACTGAGCTGTTAATTGTCATACTCTATTTTTGGCCCTGTATCTAGAATTATTGACTTAGTTGTAGCTGTTACTCCTCTGACTCACTGCTTTACTTCAGCCATAGACTGTCTATATATTGTAACAGATGATGTGATGAATACCTGAAGAGCATAAAATGCACCTTTTTGTTGAAGAAAGTTGTGTAGAGAGATTATGAAATAAAATGTGGACAGGAAACTTGCGTAATATGTAAATCGCAATTTTCTGTGTGAGACGCGCCTTGGGTTGTACTGAAGGTAATGATTAGAAAATGATGTATGGGTAGAATTTTTCTTTTTAGGTAACTTGAATCACTTTTGTTTTATTTTCAGGTTCAGAAGTGTGGCTTCAGAATATATTGTTTAGTTGAGTTGTGACTGGTCATCTGTTGCTTTTAGCACTTAGATTCAAGACTTTTTGCTCTCTAGATAAATGTATTTCCATGCTTATATGCTTCTGATATCTTTTTGGTAGTATGCAGTTAATTCTTCCTTATTTGTGATGTAACGCATACAAGAAATACGTAATGTGGGGTTTTACAAAAGAAACAATCAGAAGCAAAGCGAATTTAGTAGCTCTTAATTTTTTTTTCTTTTGTGTTTGTCACACTTAGTGTTGATATCAAAAAGGAGGAGCTGTACTTTCTGGTGAGATTTGACACTTGTGGGGTTGTCCACTTTATTGACTATACTTATGAACCTAGTACTGTAACTGTTGTATTTTAAAATAAATACAGATGTGTTCATGTTTTACTAATTTGCAGCAATTTTTGTTTTGTGCTGTATGTATTTCTGAGTTTGTATACACTACTTTTGCTATGTATAAAAGCTGATGAATTGATACATGCTGCTTCTGGAACTATTCTCTCTGGACTGGTTCTTCTTTAACATGCTCTACCTAGTAGTGTTAGTAAAGCAATGTATTGCAATATTTTTCAGGCAGCTCTGCTTTTAGCAAACTATCCCCAAAGTATGATGAAGTAGCGTAGCTAGGGATATAGTTCAAATTCTAGGCTGCATCTCTGTATTTATTTAGATAGCTTTTCTAAATGTTGACTGTTTTATTAGAAAATGATTAAAAAGCCATAGCGAATGTGAATAACACAGAATTTTCCCAGCTAAGTAAAGACGTCCAGTAACAATACTGAATATAAACTGTCACTGTGTAGCCAAGCGACTTGTCCAGCAGCACGCATGCTCGCTCTCGCACACACACACACTTTCACCTGCACTTTTTTCAGTTTAGCTGAAAACAAAAAAACAGAACAGTTTCAGTAGTGCCCTAGAAAGGGGGTTTACAGGGTCCTTGGGTCTACACAGGTTGCACATATTATTATTATTATTATTATTAAGTGAAAGTTCATGATTAAATGTTCTTCAGTCTGCAAACTTCTGTCATAAACTTAAAAGGCAGCTTTTCTGCATTTTTAGGAAGAAAATTTTGCAGGACAGATCTTTACAGGTTGGTCAGCTGGATTGTGGTGTAATATTTACTGAAGTAGAGAGTACCTTAAGTTAGAATCCAAACCAAAATTAAAATTTCAGTATTATCAAGGTAAATCATGCCGTTTCTTTTTGGTACACAACCAAAGGTTTTCACTGAAGAAGAATATCAGAGTATATGTAAAATTTCTACATTTTAATTATTATGCTTTGTGGTGCTCCGGTTTCCTCCTGCATCCTAAAGACATGCAGTAGGTGGATTGGACACTCTAAATTGGCCCTAGGTGTGTGTGTGTGCATGTGTGTGCCTTCTGTGGGAGGTTGGGTGCCGGGCTGGCAACTCGACACCGTAAAATTCCACTGCCAATCATGAGTGGACAGATTATCTGCTGTGGCGACCCCTGACTGGGAAAAGCCGAAAGAAGAAAATTATTATTATGCTTTGTGAGCAATTAAGAAGACCTGCACAGAAAAATCTTTTTTTTTTTTTTTTTTTTGGATTTTGGTAGGAATTGAAATGGGGATATTTAAATCTAACTGTAACCTTATTATCCTTCAGTGTAGGATCCTCTTCATGTCAGGAAGATGAAAAAAAAATCAGATTTTTAAATTCTAGATGGTTGCCAGCTCGAATGTTGAGGCAACTGGCTTTGGAGTAAGTATTTCACTGTCAATCTGTAAATGGCTAAAGTTATATTTCAAGTCCTCTAGTTAATGTTTGCCATCTACATAACCTTTTAGCAAAAGGTAGAACTTAGAAATGTTATGCTAACATAGAGTCCTTAAAGAAATTGGCTACTGAAACAGATACTGGAAGACAAAAACAACCTTTAGCTAAAATATTAATATTGGTTGAACAAAACAGAATCTGTGAACAGTTTAAACTCCGAAGGCAGGCTCTGAAAATGCTCCGGTAGCTGTACTAATATGTATACTTTAAATGTTTTATAGGTTTTGGGCAACAAATGGCAAGATAATTTCACTGCAACATAAGTAGATACTATTTTCTCTAATTTATAACAAAAGAGAGACCAAGATGACTGGAATAAAAATTCTGGAGGGTCTTGATACCAAAAAATACTAGTGAAAATTTAGGCATGAGTTTTAGGAACAGGTTATTGGATTGCACCTGACACAAAGAACTGTCAAAATTTTAAATGGTTTCTATGTATAGACAGCTGTGCCATGAGAAGTAGAGCAGTGGATGTGTAACATATATGCCAGCATAGCTAGCTGGAGTTTTATAAAGAATTGTATGTCATTTGTATATCAAACTGATTTGTAAAGATGCTTGTGTTGAAAAATTAATTTGTAAAGCTGCTTGTTTATATAAAAAGAAAAGTATACCCACATCGTGTACTGCTGGACAGAAAAAAATATACATGTATGTCATTCTGTACTAGTGTGTCTATGTATGTATTGAAATGAAATGTATGTAAAAACAAGGACTAGGAATCCTGCTGTATTTTCTTTAGCAGTGAACAATTGCTACCCTGGAAGGGTGGAAGTGTTTAAATGGGCTTATGGCTTTCAGATGCTACAACACATCTTGGCAAAGCTCTGTTTCTGTGTATGATAACACATATGTGTGAGATTCTGGTTCAGTGTCTAGTAAAGGGAAGTAGTATGGGAACCAGAAGTCAGACGACCAGGTGCTTGTAATGTCATTCTGTAATCCTGCCTCATCTAGTATTAAAACATCATTTCAGTGCTGAAGTCTGGGAGCATTCTGTTTTGTAACTGACAAGTAGGAAAGACCACTCACCTACTTAATCTTGCCTTGCTTTAGTAAGTAACCAGGAAATAGTAATTCTTTAGATCAGTCAGGAAATATAGTGAGATCAGTTAAGCACTGGTATTGTTTTCTGTATCTGTGTTACTTTAATATTTCCTGTTATGAAACTCCTGGTGTTTATTGTAAATAGATATCTAGTATTTTCATGTTCTTTTATTACTATATTTAATCTTTCCATTTTTTTCCGGTCTTTGAGAATAGTTGACCTTTGAAAGTACTTGTATTTATTTGGTGACACTGTGGCTGTTCCTGGAAGCCTTGCTGTATTGGTCAAATACTGTCATTTGTATTGGTATTACATTTACTCAGTATAATTGGGTACTTTTGTAAGAGCCTTAGAGTAGCTGGCTGTAGAGTGTCTGGTGGCAGTAAATACCTTATTGTCTAGGCCAAGGGTAGCCAAGAGAGCAAGTCTGTGCCAGCCTTTCTCGGGTGTGTGTGCACACAAATCAAATGTTGGAAAGTGTGTGTCAGCTGCTTAGAGCAGGGACCCATCACACTAGTTTCACAGAGTGGGTGGTGGAGGGCTTGACTTGGACACTCTGCTGAGGACTCAACTGTACAGCTGTGCCAGTGGGGAGTCTTATTGTAGGGGGAGAGAGAGACGCAGCCCATGAACTGTGTGTTCCCTGTGTGCTCATAAGGGAAATTGTGCTTGATACAGCGAGCTGAATCTGGAAATAGTATGTCTTATCTACTTTTGTTCCAAGTGAATGTCCACCCCCCCACCCCCAGTGTCAGTGGTGGGGATTCAGGCTCCTTGATTACTGGCTCAAGGGGGGGGGTGCCACAAGCTGTTTAAGTGAGTAGTTTTTATAAGAGAAGTTTGTTTTTAATGATTATAACCAAGAAATCCGAGATCCAATGTTTTCTTATTAAATCTGTGCCAGTTTTAATGAGGATAATTCCTAAGTATTTCAATGAGGTAGCTTAATCCTGAATAATTAAAGAAAATATTGATATAACTAACCCTGAAATATGTGAAGTAGCATACTGTTTCTAATACTTTTAATAGTAAGAATAATGTATCAGTGATGCAAGAAAGTTTGGGATACCCTTCTGAAGTGATTGGAATTATCATTTTCAAAATCTGTAAGTGGGAGACCTTGTATTATTGAATAGAAGAAGAAGATAGATTAAAAAAAAAAGGCTTCAGTGTACATTTTAAAAATATGGGGATAGTGGGTAGCCTTGCATCATTTTTGATAAGAATTAACTTTGAAAAAATACTAATTGGGTATAGGTCAAAAGATTTTTAATGTATATTAGTAATAGTGAGTTATTTGGAAAAGTGGAGTTGTTGTTTCGACTTTTATTTTCTGTATTGCTGAAAAGTCAAAGACCTTAGTAGAGTCAATAGCTAACCTAAAACAGGCTGTGGATGAAGATTTCTTTGTTCAGAGAAAAGAAAATCTCTGTTGTATCTGATCAGACGTTTTTCTGTGACAAGTGATGGGGAGGTACAATATGCCTTTTTGCTAGAATGGAAGCAAAAATTATCAATACTGTAGACTGATATCTTTGGCTTAGAGGGATCTGTGGTTTGTTTGTGTGTAAAGTCTTTGAGAAACATGTCTGGGTAAATGTAAAGATGTTAAACAAGTTTAATGCATAACAGTATTATAAAAGATCTGAAGTAAAGACTTCAGGCCGAAGGGCCTTGTGAAGTTTTAGTAATACTGCTTAGTACTCGTAACCTTAACATTTAAAGATGTACAATACTCAGTTGAAAGGGATGGCATGTTTGAAGAATCCAGGTACTGCTGTTTAATCCTGAGAGGTAGTGTAAGGAGGACCATATACATTTGAAACAAAATGTCCGAAAATACTTTAACATTATTGCCATTATTTACATTCTAAGTTTCATAGGCAAGTACCAGGCTAGCTGCCTTTTGTGGGCCATTTTAATCCAAGCCAATTTCCCTTTTTGCGCTTGAAATAACCTATCCCATTTTCTTATAGATTGGTCTTGCCTAATTTAAGAAAGCACTCAATTTCTGTGTGAGATGGCGAACGCCCCTCAACAAATTAAAAGCGTATGTAAAAACTGAAATATAACATTTGAGTAATTGACCATCAGCTTCAAAAAAAATATATCTTGATGGCCATTTAAAAGCATGTATTTTTTTAATTCTGGTATGTTTTTTGTCACAAAATTTGAGATACTGAAGAGTTTTCTGTTGCATTAAATATAATTGCAGCTGGGAAAGGTGTGTATTTTGAAAAGTATATAATCCTGTGTATGCATTTGTTTATGAAAGTATGTAAAATGTGCTGCAACATATTGCAGCATTTAATATTGATCAAAAATGATTGAACGTCAAAATGCAGACAAATTAATGCATACACTACAAGAGACGGTACTGTTTTTTTCTTTTTTGGGGGGGACAAGCCCCTCTGCCCCCATAACCTTGCTACCTGCTTAAACTTACTCATGTCTCTTAACCCAGTCCTTGCTCCAACCCCAGCAATACACATTACCCCAGTCCTTGCTCCAACCCCAGCAATACACATTACCTTGAGGAAAGAAAAATGTCCTTAACAGTACCATTAATCTAGACACACACACACACACACACACACACACACACACACAATGTGTTCATAGGTAGGTACTAGGCTGTTGGCCCTAGGGGCTATATAAGCCTAGCCAAGCATGTGTCTACTCTTAAAATGTTGGTTAATATTGGAAACTCTCTTCAGTTTTTGTTTTGAAATTTAAAATTTTGAATTATGAGAGATGATCAGAATGAATTCAGTATTTGATGTCAAGATTCAGCTTCTTGATTTAATTTTTAGTGTTTTTAACATTAAAATCCTTCAAATGTCTGAAAAATACATGGTTTTATTAAAATGAAGATCCTTTATTTGTTTGCAACCATGCTCACAGTACTGATGTAGTTAAGAATTTGGTCAACATTTTTTTTAATTGCAGTTGTGTTTAATGTAATTTTGGTGTGCTTAACATGATGTAAAAACAAAATGAAAACTCCAGCGCTAGAACTTCCACAGAGTGACCTCCCAAACCTCTTCTATCAGAGGCACATGGGATATATGCAATGACCCTTATGAACATCAGATGTTTCAGCTAATTGGCAATTCTGAATGCCCATGACTTGTTTCATCATTTAAATGGACAATTTCAGGCCAATAAAGCCAAACCCCACTAGCTGTGGATATGCATATTTCGGCCTTATGACCTCAGCACAAGCAGAGTGTTTGACTAAGCATAAGAAACACAGGGCTGTTATACCCAACTGATTCTACATGTTTGTGTCAGAGGCACATTACCCTGCTGACTGTGCTTGCTTTACTTTTCTGGTTAAATTTCTGTTTTAAGTACTTAAATAAAATGTATAGTATGTATGGCAGTGGATTGCTTGGTGTTAATTTGATGTATGGCTTCAGAACTTTGTTATATATCCACATAGTGACACCAAAGTTAGTTCATTATCGTAAGATTAAAGACTGTTGTAACATGAATTATTGTCTTTATTACATTGTAGTATTTCCTCTTGTATTGTTTCTTTCAGATGTGTAATTGAATATACACCATTTATCATGGTATGTCTTCTCATTAGTTCTTTAAATGAATGTAGGTTTGAGTTGAAAAAGTAGTTGAGGTGAATGTGGCAACTCCTTATTGAATTTAATATAAGTAGCAAGTGCTATCTCTGTATTCATTTCTTGCCTTTCTAGAACCAGTAAAGTCCGGTTTCCTGACTTTTGCTGAATTCTGGGCTGTTTGTAAGTTTCTGTGTTGCCCAGACCTTTCTAAGATAGAGGGAAGCTTCTCTGTTCATAAGTGAGAGTGGTGAGCTTTCAACAGCCTCTCACCAATCTGTCACTGGAGGAGTGGTTTCAGCTCAGAATCTGTAGTTTTATTGGCCATTTTGGGCAATTTCTATCCCTTTCATCTTTCTGTTTAAAAACCTGTGTTTGTGCAGTTTTGCGCATCGCCCAGCGGAGTTTAACTACAGTTAAACTATTCTCTGCTGTTAAGATTTTCCCGTAGAACTAGTTAGTTTTCTAGTTTTAGCACTCAAAAACTACTGTCCAAATCTCGTTGCAAGTACTAAATCTACAAATTACTGCAGCACTCAACTTTCCTCCTTATCAAGAGGAAATTAGTTCTTAGTACTTAAATTAATAAGCACTAACCAGGCATGTCTAATGGTCCACTCCCAGTGTTTTCTCCTGTCCACCTGCTGAAACTGGGCATCTTGGGGCAATGTAGCAATTGCCTCATGTACACAGACAACTGTCTTCTCCTACCACCCAACACTACAACCTGTGAGAGATGCATTTAGCCAAACTGGAAGGCAAGCTCTCTCCAGCCAAGACCTGGACTAGATAGTAAAGAGGAGAAGGTAAACACCACACCGCACTCTACACATAGTCCATCAAAACCTGCACCACCCAAACCCACACATAATAACACAAAACTCACACCTACATTTGCGGAGGCTCTCAATAAAAATCTGCCCAAACAAGAGAGACCTCCAAAGCTGAAACGCAAGCAACCACCACCCCCCAACACTACCCGAATGACACATAGCCCACAAAATCTGTGTGCCTCTCAACCCCAGCCCATAAGGCAAAACAACGTACCCAACACACACTAGTCATTGGTGACTCCTCTATAGTCAGGCACACTGATATCCCTCTCACCAGGCTGAACAAGGAAATGTTGCTGTCGGCTGCCTGTCAGTGCCAGCATCTGCTGTATAATGCACACACTCTGGTCACTCCACAACAAGTACAAATATAACTCTGTCATTGTCCATGTTGGAGTGAATGACCCGAGACCTACCTCCCTGAACTACATGAAAAGAGACATGGAAGAGCTCTCTGACCATGTGGCCCAGGCAGGTATGACACTAGCCCTGAGTAGCATCCTGCCATCACCCAGAATGATACCACAGTACAAAGAGAAAATGATTGACTACAACAATTGGCTAAGCTTCTGGTGTCATTCCAAGGGAATCCAGTATTTGTCTGCCTGGGACGACGTGATCGGCAGGCCACGATGCTTTGCCAGAAGTGTCCTGCACCTGTCACCTCTGGGATTCTGGGAACTGGCAAAGAATCTTTCCGCCCATATAGAGCCTTTTTTAGGCAAGGCTCAAACATCAAATGTAACACCATAGTAGATAAAAACAAGCGAAATCTAAGGGTAATGCTACAAGTCTAAACCTCAAAATGCACTCACTCGAGGCACTCCTTAAGATGGAGAACATTGACATCTGTGCAGTGAGAGAGACCTGGTTTAAGGCTCCAGAGAGCACCCCTGCATTACCAGGCTACAATTCTTACCATACATTATGGCCACCTAACCTGAACCGAAGCACTAAAGGCGGAGATGTGTCCATATTCATAAAGGATATCCACACCTCCAGGCTAGTTGCTCAACATAATGCATTCGAAATTAACACTGGGCAAGACTGCAATTCAGGTTGTAGCTTGTTAACAGATCCCCTGCCATGCCCCAGGACGTCTACTCCATGTTTCTTGATATATACTGGAAAATATTAAGGTACAGCCCAATACCCTAATATTGGGAAATATCTACTACCCCACCATCAACTGGGAAAACTACTAGAGTACTAACTCATCTGCCCAATGTTTTCTGGAATTTATCAGTTCCAATGCCCTGGATCAGCTTGTCCATACCCTACCAGGGGCAGTAACATCCTGGACGTGGTCATTACCAGTGTGGGTAACAGATGCTCCATGCCAGAGAATAACTCCTCGCTGGTCAGGTCTGACCACAAGCTAATCACCCTACACATCCATATCCTGCCCCCCCCATTAAGGAAACCACCGTAAAAAAAATTCTCCAAAGCCAACTTCATGCTTAAGTCAGAAGTGGCCAACTTCATGTCACCCACACAGATGAAAAAGAGACACGACTGCTGAATCATATACAAAAACACTGTATAAGCACATACACTAGTGCATGGAACGTGTCATCCCTAACGGAACCAAAACACTATCCTCCCAAAAAAAAAAAAAAAAAAAAAAAAAAAAAAAAGCCAATCTGGCAGTCCCCTGTCATAAAGTCTATAACAGAAGAAAGAAACTGTTAAGAGTAAAATCCCATGATTGCAGGAACTTCCCTGGTCAGCCTCAGCAAGAAGCTGAGATCCCTCATAAAATCACCATGGATTCTAAAGGCAACCATAAAGCTTTCTACAGCTATGTTCAGAATCTCAATGGCAACACTCTGATCTCCTCGGAACTACAGCACAATGGCACTGCATTTAATGAACCAACTGATATTGCCAACATCCTGGCAGACAGTTTCAATGCTAACTTTACCCCCCAAAGGGCGCATCTCCATACCGGAAGATTGCAAAGCCCCTGTAATCACAGATGCACAGGTAAAGGCCGCACTCTCCAAAGCCAAGAACACAGCATCCATGGGACCGGACAAAATCCCAGGCTGCATTCTGTGCGAACTACAGAACAAACTGGCACCCCACCTAAGTACCATGTTCAATGATAGCCTCACTTCAGGCTTTGTGCCTATGGAATGGCACACAGTGACAGTTATCCCGCTCCACAAAGGGAGTGCCACCACTGACCCCTGGAACTACCACCCCGTTAACCTGACAAGCCTGGTCTGCAAGGCCATGGAACACATCATCCTGGAGCTTATAAACAGACCTAGGTAACCTCCAAACTCTGGACCCCACTCAGTTAGGGTTTGTAAAAGATAGATCATGCCTCCAAAATATGATTGACTTCTTCGAAGCAGTCACGAGAGCTGTAGACAAGGGTAAGGTGGTGCACACAGCCTATCTTGACCTCGCCAAGGCTTTCGACACCACCCCCAACTCTGATATTATAGATAAACTCACTGGACTAGGCATAAATTCATATGTCAAAAGATAGGTGGCCAACTGGCTCACTGACAGAACCCACACAGTGAAAGCACCCAACTCCAAGTCCGACTTCAGACCAGTGACAAGTGGAGTACTACAGGGTTAGGTCCTGGGGCCTCTCCTGTTCAGTATCTATCTACTTCTCTGAAGTCCAGGCTAATACAACTGGTCTCTGGCTAACAAAATTCGCAGATGACTGTAAACTGGGAGCCATAATAGAATTACCTAATGATGTGGGCATTCTACAAAGAGGCCTCACTGAGACTGATGCTTGGTGTCAAAGTCCTGGCCTAAAGCTCAGTGCCAAGAAGTGCATGGCCATCCACTTTGGGGAAAAACACCATAGCCATGAACTACCACCGAAAGTGTGATGAGACCTTGGGACACAGGTGGACAGTAGTCTCACCTTTGATAATCACGTCGCCACAGTAGTCAGGAAATCCTGTGTGGCACACCTCATCACAAAGGGGTTCTCCTCCAGAAAGAGGTCCTCATTCATCAGACCCATTAGAGTACAACACCCTGTTTGGCATGCACCTTGCAAGACATCTGTAACAACTAGAAAGGCTACAAAAATGCCTCACTAGGAGGATTACCGGCCTCAAACAGATGCCATAGGCAGACAGTCTCAAAAAACTCCAGCTCTACTCTCTCATATCGCCTACTCAGAGGTCGACGTCTGCCTAACATACAAAGCCATGTCTAACCCAGATCTGACGGACATGCTGCACTTAAAGAAATCCCAATCTCTCCGAGCCACACACTCGAGGGACCTAAACCTTGTCACCACAATAAACAGAACATGCTGGAGGGATAGATTGGATTTCCCATGCTCTGGAACAGGCTACCCATTCATGTCAAGCAGAGCTCCTCAGTATCCCTCTTTGAGAAATCTTGACAGTTGGATGGGAAACAGGAAATTCACCCTGGGGATCACTGCTGTGGCACTTCTCGACAGGAGCACAGGAAAATAATTTTCTTGGGTGGCGAAAGGCAGGGATCCTCATTTGGCTAGGCATGTATAGGCCCTAGGGCTGATAGCCTAGTACGTATCTATGATCAGTGAAGTGCTACGTACACAATGAAAACTCTTTGATTAGTTGTATATTTTTTTTCTGAAGAAGTCTGATGGTTATCTTCTTTTGTTAAGTTCTTCTTCATGAGTTCATTCTGTGTTGTATGTCATCCACGTGATTCTGCTCTACTCTACTCTAATTGTTCGAGGCATAGCAAAATAAATTTAAAATGGGTGGCGAAAGCCAAACACATTCTGGCTAGGTTTATAAATGCCCTAGGGCAGATAGCCTAGTATGAACCTATGAAGCAAGTCTGTTATCTAATGTATTCAGAAGTCTACCAACCCTCAACTGAATTGGTGCAAGTTCTATGGAGCTGGCATTCTTCCTTCTATACCTTCACTGATGACCACTTATGTTATTACTATCAAAGAATTCACATAGGCTTTGAGCATTTTCTGGCACCTCATTGCTAATGGCGTTGAAGAGCTCATTGATGTGTTCTATAACCACAAAAGCCAGTACTGGTAGCATAGCAGTGCAAACTGTGTGTGTGTGTGTGTGTGTGTGTGTGTGTGTGTGTGTGTGTGTAATATATATTTTTTAATGTGTGTGTGAATTTGTTGCCGCACAATCTGATAGAAGCCAGCACCCTTTTTTTCCAAGCTGTTAGGATCTGTCAAAAGCATTCTACAGGACTTTTCTCAAAATCACTTGATACAGCTGAGGGGAAGAACACTAGAGATAGTGACTTGGCAGAACTCACGCACAGCATTCCAAAAAGTGTAATACACCCTTTTTCAAATTTTGATGCAGAAGACCATAGACAAGGGGTACTGCTTAACAATAATTTCTGTCAGCACGTACAGCACATCTTGTTGGAGCAGTGGAAATATGTTTTCACTGTCTGAAGAGGGAATGTACAATCTAATATGTATGACTGACACAATAGTTTAATATCTGATGTACTTGGTACAACCACATGGCCATCAGATACAGTGCCAGAATAGTGCTAAACAATGAATTACCTCTCTGCAGGAAGTGGTAGTGAAGTAATTTTAGTACTAATGTAGGTTCTTCATGTTTATTCCTAACCCTAAACAAGTTTTTTTGTTTTAAAACACTGGTACTGGGCATCTGCATGACATCATCACTAGCTAGTAACTCACTCAGTTTTACATGGTTCTTCTGTAGATGGC